>NC_081412.1:402881093-403181093 GCF_030272615.1 Cryptomeria japonica | reverse complement strand
ATGTACTATATTGCATTCTTCTCTGTGAGAGAAGTTTGAGGTGAAAGCCCTTGTTCCACCCTCTAAGAGTAGCCATGGTGGATCCACCCTCTGTGAGTAGCCATGGTGGATGTCATGTGAGAGACTCCATGACTTAGCACTTGTGTTTATTCACCCTCTGGGGTTAGCCATGGTGAACGTCATGATGAGATGACATCACGTTGAGTGATTCCGTGATGAGCACTTATGTTCACTTGCATTTGCATTCATGGGAGTAGCTATGATGGACCCACCCTCTGGAAGTAGCCATGGTGGATGTCACTATGTGACTCAAAGATCGAGAAGGATTCCTCCCTAGCTAAGAGGAGTGTTAATAATATGGTAGCTATGGTCAGACTCCTTCAACGCCAACATAGATAACTTAATTGTCTAATTGGCCTATCGGCCTTAGACAATTACATATAGCGATTTAATAGAGACAATTAAAATGACAAATGAGCAAATACGATTTGCGTATATTAATAATATAATTACTACATAATGTGCCGACTTTGTATTAACCCGCCAACCTCAAGACGTGTTGATTCAATGTAAATTATCTAATGAAGAGACGTGATTTTTAATATGATGGCCGACTCTTGTAGAAGTCGTGCTGGTTGAAGGATCATATGATCGGGTATATATATGGTTTGTCTCTCTCCCTCAAGGCATCGATTTATTCATAGAACAAGCAGATCAAATATACATTATCCTACAGCAGTTCAATAATCAACAGTTCGTATTCTTCTCCAACAGATCGATTTTATTCCTTAGTTGTGTGCTCTCATCTACAAGGTGAATATTTCATATAGAAGTCAAATCGAACAAGGATAGAATACATCTAGTTGCAGCCAAGCATATCTTGAGATACTTGTGCGGCATAGTTGGATATGACTTGAAATATTCTTCCGGTGTGGACCTAAATCTGCAAGCCTATTTTGATTCTGATTGGGCAGGGAGTGTTACTGATTGGAAGAGCACCTCTGGTTGTTGTTTTAGTTTGGGATCTGCTATGATCTCCTGGTGTAGCAGGAAGCAATCTTTAGTGGCATTGAGCACCGCAGAGGTAGAATACATTGCAGCATGTGTAGCAACTCGTTAAGCAGTGTGGCTTCAGAAACTTCTTGCAGGATTTTTTGGACAATCCTTGGAGCCTACAGTTATTCATTGTGATAACCAAAGCTAGGTGAAACTATCTGTCAATCCAGTGTTTCATGACAGAACAAAACATGTTGAGATCCAATACCACTACGTCAGAGATATGGTATAGAGGAATGTTGTCTAGTTGAGATACATTTGTACTGAGTAACAGAAGGCTGACATTCTCACCAAGCCTCTTGCCAAAGTGAAGTTTGTGCATTTTCAAGACATGGTTGGAGTTGTGGAGAATGAAGCATTTGCGGAGAGGGAGTCTCAACATCAGTGATTTCTTGGGATGTACTATAATGCATTCTTCTTTGTGAGAGAAGTTTGAGGTGCAAGCCCTTGTTAATGCATTCTTCTCTGTGAAAGAAGTTTGAGGTGCAAGCCCTTGTTAATGCATTCTTCTCTGCGAGAGAAAAGTTTGAGGTGAAAGCCCTTGTTCCATCCTCTGGGAGTAGCCATGGTGGATCCACCCTCTAGGAGTAGCCATGGTGATGTCATGTGAGAGACTCCATGACTTAGCACTCGTGTTTATTCACCCTTTGGAAGTAGCCATGGTGAACGTCATGATGAGATGACGACATCACGTGAGTGATTCCATGATGAGCACTTGTGTTCATTTGAATTTCCATTCATGGGAGTAGCCATGATGGACCCACCCTCTAGGAGTAGCCATGGTGGATGTCACTATGTGACTCAGATATCGAGAAGGATTCCTCCCTAGCTAAGAGAGAGCGTTAATGTTATAGCTATGGTTGGATTCCTTCAGGCCGACATAGCAAATGTAAATGTGTGAATGGCCTATCGGCCTTGCACATTTAATAAGTTCGATTTCTATAGATTTCTGACTTTGTATTTGTAAATAAAACAACATGTTTTAAAATATAAACCTGCCACCCTTGGTTAACAAGACGTGTTGATTATAATGTAACCAATCTCTAATGAAGAGACGTGTTGGTTAATATCATAGCCGACTCTTGGAGAAGTCGTGTTGGTTGGAAGCACTCATGATCGGGTATATATCTAGTTTGTCTCCCTCTCTCATGACCATGAGGCATCAAATAAGTTCATTACAAGCAGATCGATTCCTTCACAGCAGTCCATGTTCTATCTTCAGCAGGTTGATAATCATCTACAGCAGATCATCGATCATCAATATCCTTTAGCAGTTTGATATCATCTTCAGCAGATTGATTCCTCCTTCAGAAGTCGTGTTTCTCATATAAGGCAAATTGAATTTGGATTCCATTCTTTGGAAGTTAGGACTGCATTCACTCAGATCTAGGGTGAATCTCTTAGTCATATAAGCTTTAAAGTGTGAAGCATTTGTAAAGACATCTTGCTAATATATTTCAAGACATTTGTTGCTAGGTTTTTCACTTTCAAGAGGAAGGTTTTCCTAGGGTATATACTGTGCAATTGTGTTTGAATTACTGTCTATCTAATCTGATCATTAAAAACTTAACAAGTTGTGTTGTATTCTGGTCCATTTTTGCTAGCAACCATGACATCATATCCATCATCTAAGTCACCGCGTTCGAGTTTGAATTCGCCAACAATAAAATTTGGATAAAATTCGGCAAGAGGAAAAAATTCGCCATTAAATTCGCTTTATATAAATTTTATTTTTTAGAAAATATAAATAATATATCTAAAAAATGTTAGAACAAACAAATTTTTTTTTGTTTAATTTAAATTATATATTTTAATTTAAATTTATCAAATTTTAAATATAAATAATTAAAAATATTTATTTTTTAATATATTAATGTTAAATCTGACAACTTTTATAATAAATGTTAATATATTAGTTAACATTATTATTATTATTAATTGATAATGTTTATTAGACAACTAATATTAATTAATAATGCATATTAGATGTTTAATATTGGTTAAAATTATATCGGGCAACAATATTATACTAAAATGCTTTCATTATAGGAGGTCAATCAAATCGGACATTTTAGTTAGCATTATATCGTGCATTTTAGTTAACATTATATTGGACAACAACATTATATCGGGCAAGATTTTAAGTTTATATCCTTTGTCTCCGACGTGGCTTCAAACCCTACCGGCGACCAGGCACTCCGTCGACCTGTAGCTCTTCCACGACCCCCATACCTCTCAACGGCAACAAAGAACTAGTCATCTGCTGACGGCCAAAACCTCTACCTGTTATCCAGCGAATTTTAAACGAATTTCTGCGAATTTCATACATTTTTTAGAAGTTCGCCGAATTTCGAACCTGAAGCCGAAAATTCGGTGAACGCGGTGACTTAGGTTGGAATTATTTTGTATCTTGTTCAGCATCCAAACTCACTATAGTAGTAGAAGTTGGCCCTAAAGGTAGTGAAAAATTCAAATCCTCTTTTCTTCTGAATACTGCTCTATCAAAAGCTAGTCTTAGACTTCACTATCCTTGATGGTTTGTGTTCATAATGGATTCACTACATTTTCAAAGAAATGTGGTCAAAGGGAAACGAATGCAAGGCTCCTGGAAGGTTTCGTAAGATTCGTATTGTAGAGGAAGAATGTAAAATGATAGATAGCTATTAGAAGGAAGCAACATCTGTGGAGGGAGCACATCGTATATCAAAAGGTAACAAGAGCAACTAGAAATACCCTAAGTCACCACGTTCGAGTTCGAGTTTGAATTCGCCAACAATAAAATTCAGATGAAATTCGGCAAAAGGAAACAATTCGAAAAAAAATTCGCCATTAAATTCGCTTTATATAAATTTTATTTTTTAGAAAATATAAATAATATATCTAAAAAATGTCAAAACAAACAATATCAAATTTGTTTAATTTAATTTATATATTTTAATTTAAATTTATCAAATTTTAAATATAAATAATTAAAAATATTTATTTTTTAATATATTAATGTTAAATCTGACAACTTTTATAATAAATGTTAATATATTAGTTAACATTATTATTATTATTATTATTAATTGATAATGTATATTAGACAACTAATATTAATTAATAATGTATATTAGACGTTTAATATTGGTTAAAATTATATCAGGCAACAATATTATACTGAAATGCTTTCATTATAGGAGGTCAATCAAATCGGACATTTTAGTTAGCATTATATCGTGCATTTTAGTTAACATTATATTGGACAACAACATTATATCGGGCAAGATTTTAAGTTTATATCCTTTGTCTCTGATGCGGCTTCAAACCCTACTGATGACTAGGCACACCGTCGACCTGTAGCTCTTTCGCGGCCCCCATACCTCTCAACGGCAACAGAGAACTAGTCATTTGCCGACGGCCAAAATCTCTACCTGTTATCCAGCGAATTTCTAACGAATTTCTGCGAATTTCATACATTTTTTAAAAGTTCGCTCCTTGTCCTTTTTTGCCATAACTTCTAGTGGGTCAGTGTTGTCACTTGGAGAACTGGGGAGGATTCCAAGAATACCTAATGTAGTCTCCCCTTCCGGGACCTGTGGGTGTTGCCAATACTTCCTAGATTCCCTAGTGAAGTATCTTCATTCTCTTTCACTCATAAGCAAGATCCCCACTCAAATTTGAATTAATTAGACACAGGCTAGCAGGAAAATGCTATGATACCATGGCAATGTCCCACCCTAGGGGGAACACTGAAACTACAACCTGCTTGTTAATTTTAGATTAATATTATTATAATACTATATTTCTTTTTGGAAATGGTCTTTTAGAACTAGACGGAGAGTGTAGAAGGTTTGTTTGTTTGGTGTTTAGCAAGGTTTGATGCAACCAACAAATCCTTACAACCAAGATTGATAACAGACAACAATTTTGGAAGTTAAAATATTATTCAGATTTGCTACGAGCATGTAATTGACAAATTCCCTTGAAGGAATTACAAAAGTATACCCAAAATATCTTAGCAAATCACAGTGAGCATACCCAATAGGCTTGTTCTTCATAAGAATGAAGTGAGGAAGAACTGAATGATATTTGCAAGTCTGATCTCTGGTAAGCAGCCAAGCATGTCACTCAGAAAATTGATTCTTTGTTGTTGTTTGCTCTTTCAAAATCACAGTGAGTTGGTAATGAAGACTTGATTCTGATTTTCTGGTTTTGTTGAAACTGAAACCCACTTTGTCAGCTCTCCAATGAGTTACTTCCACTTCTGAACAACCACCAAAATGGCGCCGCCTATCAAGCTAGCAACTCCCTTCAATAAATACTTCAAAACTCTTCCACCTCTTCTTAAAACTTGTTGCAACCTGTCCTAGATTGAACAAGGAGTCTTCAACTTGCACAGACCACTTGTAAAGTGAAATAAACACAGACTTTGGCATTTCCAAACAATTCCCCAAAGGGGTCAGCTTAGCAAGCAAGCAGGTCACTAACAAAATTTATCAAACAAGCTCCAACCCTTCCAGATCCCCAAACAGCTTGGAAATTACAGTAATATACTGATATCAACTAATTGTTGCAGTTCCAATTCATAAGATGTGGATTCATTAGTTTCCTTGGCCCCAAACAACTCAATAAGGGATCGGCCTAGCAAGCAAGGAGCTGACTCAGAAAACTTAATAAATATATTCTAACTCCCTTAAATCTGCTGCAAACTTAAACTATATTGCTGCTGTAGACAAGTCTTGATGTCTTCAAGATGGAGATGCATAAGAAACCCTCTTCTTAGCTACCAATGAGCCAAAATAGGGGGTGGCTTGGCACACAAACATCTCACTTCAGATTTCAACCAGCAACTCTTCAAAACTGAAATTCTTTGAAGCTCCAATGAAACCCCTACTATGAGATTTCATCTCCCACAACTGCTAGTGTGTTTGCTAAAGGAGGTTTTCATCCCCACAAGCAGCTCAAACCCTAAACCAACAAGCTCCCAAAGGAGGCAAGAGTGAAAATAACAAACATACCATCACCCTACCAATGGTTCAAGTTGTCTTAATAGCCTCTTCTTTCTTACACCCTAATTAGGGTTCTCTTTCAATTGCTCACTTTATGATTTTAAATTGAGTTTTATTTAATCTTTTAACTCCCACTAAGATCTTCTCTTTCTCTCTCCTAGAAAGTGCCCAACTCCTTTTCTCACTAAACTCATATTAAAGTGCACTTTTTGGAGAGTTTATATTAGGCTAAAATAATGCTTTAGCTTGGTAACTTGAAATATTATAAATAATAATTGTTACTTCCCTTTCTTGAACCATTTGTAACAAGAGAAAACCATTCAGCATGGATCCTCTATACATCTCGTTAGTCCACGAGGACCTGATGATAGACTAACCCTTAATTTGAAGCTGGCTAGGAAGGGGACATTATACTTTTAAGTGGTGGGGCCATTTTTTGGTGCCCACGAGGTCGGGTATGCTCGAGTTTGACCTGGATTCATCTCGAATACGTCCTTGATGCTTGAGTTCACTATGGATATGGCTAAGCTAGACCTATAGAGAGCCCGAGCACCAAGGACACATCCAAGAGGAACTAGGTGTAAACTTGGACCACACCCAAGCCCGATTTCGGGTGTGCAGAGCCAAACTCAGTAACGTAGATTGTCTTCAATTGAAGAAATTGCAATATTGCTTGAACAAGACTAACAATGAAAATAACGCAAGTGCAACAAATACTTGATTATTTTGCTCAAAATAATACTAAATAATACTTGATTATTTTGCTCAAAGAATACTAAATCACACATTGAGAGCATGTATTCATATATGCTCATATTAGAGTATCAATAGTTATTACAAAAAATTGCACTCTGTACCCAAAATAATAAAACATAGAAAAAATCAAGTTACTTCCCAAAGTCTTCTTAGATCCCTAATAATTTTTTCCAAAACCCTCAAAAATGGTGTTGAATCCCTTTTTAAAGACAAGAGAATCCAAATTCAAGCCGTCATGAGAAGTTGTCTTCAGATTGAACAAATAGCACTAGGTACGCAAGCTCATCATTCTCTATCAATACAGCATGTCAAATTTGTAGTGAAACTAGGTGATTTTGCTATTAATCTACTCATGTAGGCACTAATTCCAAGATGACATGAAATCATGCATTGCATGTCTCAAAATACAATTTTGGAACATTTTCAGCACTTATTGGCACCAAAAAATGCATCCTTGAAGAAATTGTGGAAATCCATGCCCTTCTGCACAATTGCAAAACTTTACAAGGTATTTTCCATTGTGGAAATGTAGGGGTCATTTTCCATTACAGAAATTTGGGGTCATTTTCCACTGCAGAACTTTAGAGAGTACTTGCCATTGTAGAAATTTAGGGGTAATGTGGATTTATCCTTATCGAGGTCAAGATTCTACAATGGAGGAATTGGGTGAAAACTACCGAAATTTAGGACACTTCTTCAATTTTGCCTAGGTTTTCCTCAAATTTGAAAAATGCCATCCCTAACACTAGGAAAATCCCACAATTGCATAACTTCTACAATTTTGATCAAAGTTTCCTCAAATTTGAAACATAGATACCCAATTGGATGTTTTAAAAGATCTAACCTACCTATGGTGACCCTCACACTTAGATTTTTGGCTTTTAGGTTTGGGTACCTAGGCCGAAAAGAGGGGATGAATACAATGACTTAAACATCATCTAACATCACAAAACCATGAAAAAATTCTCAGATTCATTATACATGATGGGAAATTGAATGAGGGTATGAAAACCTAGAAGACCTAACACAACCAATCATGAAATATAAGACATAAATTTACTACCTAATATAACATCCATATTAAAACACGAATCCATATAAAATTGCTCAAACATGTATAATTTTCATCTCCATCCATTGCTTCTCAAACATGTATGAATGAAGTTTGAAGGGTAGTGATTTATTTCGTGTTGGGACTAATGTTTAAAGGGAAAAAATTAAAAGTCTCCTTTCTTTTTGGAGACATGAGGGATATTAATATTTTATTACAACTTTCATTATCCCAAATTCACGATGCATTGGTAATTGTGCCCAAATGGAGTTATAAATAAGAGCACTTAATGCAGATGGAGGTATCTTGGAAATTGTGTTTTCTTGGAACTTGTGTTTCGGGATCAAAGAAATGGGACTCGGACTCGGCAAGGCCGAATCGGACTCGGACTCGGGACTCAGAGTCAGACTCGGCTGGACTCGGGAAAGTGAAAAACTCAAGAAATTTAGAGATTTTTAAAGATTTAAAACTTGTTTCAGGCACCCTTTATTGAATACACCTTAAAGACACAATAACATCATCAAACCTGGCTCATTTGTTTACATACACAAGTATACATCAATCACATAAGCATACACGCAAATTGTAGCTGAAGGAAATAACAAACATAAATATATAAATATAGTCAAATGTATACAATATTACAAAACTCATGGAATAAAAAATCCATGTCATCATATGATCATCATCAAATGTTTCATACAAATACCAAAGGTAAATACAACTACAAGCCTATGGCTTAGAGGAGCCTGCACCCTCCGGCCCCGGCCCCTTGGGAAGGTGTCTAAGGTAGGTCCTGGATGATTCGACAACCATAGCCGCTCCCCGTGACACCATGCCATGCTCACCAACATCAGGAACATCCATGTCACTATTTGCCTCTGAATCTCTTGTCTGTGCTCGTGCTCTTCGCTCCTCCTCTGCCATGGCCACAGTCTCAGCCTCTATATCTACCTGGTCGATCCAATCAGTGTCAGACTCGGAGGTTAAATTTTCCCTACTTCTATCGACGCAGTTTCCCCCCATATTTTTCGACGGGGGTTTGGGGGCAGCGAGTGAACAAAGACGATACCATTCATTTTAAAAAAACTTTTTAAAATGTTTTTTTTTGTCATTCTATTAACCCAGCCAGTAGCCAAGTTTGGGGCTCAGGACTCGCCGAGTTTGGCGAGTTTGAGCCAAACTCGCCAACTCGGTGAGTCTGGCGATTTTGCTCGCCAGACTCGGACGAGTTCGAGTCCGAGTCCCAGAGACTTGGCGAGCATGACTCGGACTCTGACTCACCGAGTTTAGGTGATTCATGGCGATTTTCGTTTCTTTGTTCTGAATTCAGTTCTGGAAATACTTGGGCATTTTGGGACGAAATCCCTCAAGTGGAACATTTCCTATGCCTGTGAAAGACTAGGTCTGGGAAGTTTTTAAGAACAAATGGGCATTGAATGTGAAACTAGTAAAGTTACCCTAGATTGTTGGTGAAGTTCAGCTAGGCAAGAAATCGCAGTGTTCAGGTATTCATTTAGTTCCAGTTGTTGAGTTTGAAGGTGTAGTTCGACTAGTGGTTTTGAAGGGTAGTTCGATTTAATCAAAGCATGGCATAGCAAAAATCAACAGCCTGAGCTAGATGCAGGAACTGAGTTTGTGTTGAGTTGCCATTAATCTCCACATAGGAAATCTGAGTGTGTGTAGCGTGCGGCTAGTGTATGGAAATCTCTGTGAGGACGTGGCTAATAACAATGAGACGACTAGCACTCACAGCACAGATTTGGCAAGAGTGAAGTCAACGCCTTCCACTACAAAGTCGTGTCTTATTGAGTTTGCCGCCTTTCTTGTGCAAGTGGTGTGTTGACAACAGCTGGAAGTGGTGAAAGGAGTCCCAGGCGTGGTGTTTAGTTGGCTGCTTGTGTGCAGAAGGGTCGTGTTGGATGAGGGGAGTCGTGGACCTATGATTTTGGCAAATGTGCAAGTGCAATATTACTCAGAACTCAGTCTTTTACAACAGCAAATAACTGATTTGTGAATTTGGTTCGATTAAGAGACTATTGCAGAGTTGTATGATAATGAACTTACTGAATAAGCATAGCACAAGGTTTTTTATTGTAAATATGTTATTCACTATGTTTAATATTCGGTAAGTTAGATCTGCTAAGTTGGTGTGCAAGTGTTTGTGAAAATGAATGAAGTTTGCAAGGCCATAATAAACTTAAAAAACGCACCAGGTATCAATAAAACTCAGATACACTCAAGAGAGTGAAATCAGACCTTTAATGATAGTTTGCCAACCGTTTGACAAAATACCAACAACAAGTCTGATAAGGGAATTATAGAAAACAAGGCAGTCTATTACAGTGGTATCAGAGCTTTAAGACTGTTGTGACGTATTCACACATCGCCCCATTGCAAATGGGGACCCCTGCTTTTTGCTTTCTAGGGTTTGTTTTCTAGGTCTTTTAGGGTTTTGTCTGTTAGCCTTTGCAGGATGAGTGCTGTCGAGGGGATCGTTGGATTATAGGCTTTGCTTGAGCCAGGGTGAGTCCACAGGGCCCCAGAATTAGGGTTTCTTTGAGAGTCTTCCTTAGGGCCTGGTTTTGCTCTCGTTGCTAATTGTGTCTTGCTTTGTGAGTGGATATCATTCTTGAAGGTCTGAGCTAGGTCGATTTGGTGAGTGATGAAGTCTGAAATGTCATCTTGATCTTCAAATGCCCTGAAATTTGGCTAAGTCTGGAATGTCTTGATCCTGAAATTTGGCTAAGTCTGGAATGTCCTGATCCTGAAATTTGACTAAGTCTGGAAAACTGAAGAATCCTCCAAAAACTAGATTTTGCAATATAACTCCTGGAGGTCCGAAACCACTCTCAAACATCCTGAAAGTATATATGGAATATAACTTAAAGTATAAGTGTTCTTATACTTAAATGTTATATTCCATAAAATGATCCTGACGGAGAGTTCAAAATGTCAAAATCTCCATAAGACATTCTACTTTGACCAAAAGCTAGAACTAAAGCATTCCCAAGCTTGAATGAAGGCAAAAGCACTTGTTTGAATGAAGAAATGCGAAAAAATGAAGTCAGGATCATGGCCTAAGGTGATTTTCGCTCCTGACCCTTCCAAAGGGTCCAGAGCGAAATTCATATTTCCTCTATTTTTCTCCTTAGCTTGACCAAGTTTGTAGACTTTTGAGGCATAATTGAGAAGGTTTGATGCAGCTTTGCCTTGGAGAAGAGATTTTAGACCTTGGGATGATGGATTCTAGCCTGGGAGAGGAATTTCGCTCCTGACCCTTCCAAAGGGTCCAGAGCGAAAATCCTTATAACCCTCATTTTCCTTCCTTGTTTTGAATGGGCGTTGGTTTATTAGGCATTGTGTGTGAGTCTTGATGTGTTCTTGCCTTGAGAAGTGTTTTGAAAAGTGAGGATCTTGTCCAAAAATAGGAATTTCGCTCCTGACCCTTCCAAAGGGTCCAGAGCGAAATTCTTCATAAGCCTCATTTGCTCCCTTGTTTTGGATACCAACCTTGTTCCATGGGCGAATTTGGAAAGGAAATAACATGTCTCTGCCTTTTGAGGTGATAGAACGTAGAAATGTGAAGGATTTTGGCCAAGATTAGGAATTTCGCTCCTGACCCTTCCAAAGGGTCTAGAGCAAAATTCATCATAAACTTCATTTGCTACCTTGTTTGACCTTGAAACCTTCTTCCTCAGGTGGAAAATGATCTAAGTTTGCTTCTTGAAGTGGTTTGAAGTTTGAAAAATGAGTAATTAAAGCCTAAATCAAGATTTTCGCTCCTGACCCTTCCAAAGGGTCCAGAGCGAAAATCAACCTAAGACTCATTTCTAGCCTTATTTGACCAAATTTTGATTTGCAAGGCATTTTGAAGGGAAGAGTAGACATGTTTGGACGTTGGAAATGTTTGGAAGCTTTGAAAAAATGAAGAATTCTAGCCAAGAAGGTGAATTTTGCTCCTGACCCTTCCAAAGGCTCCAGAGCGAAATTCCTTGCAAGCCTAATCTTTTGACCTTGTTTTGGCTTAAGACCTTATCCCTTGGGTGAAGAATGATGTCTAGTTGTCTTCTAGAGTGGATTGGAGTTGAAAAGATGAAGGATCAAGTCAAGAATGAGATTTTCGCTCCTGACCCTTCCAAAGGGTCCAGAGCGAAAATCCTCCTAGACCTCATTTCTTTCCTTATTTGGCCAAGTTTTGATGTCTAAGGCATGTTGAAAGAGAGAATGGGCATATTGAAACCCTTAAGGACGTTTGAAGGAGTTAAGGAATGAGTGTTTTGGCCAAGGAAGGAAATTTCGCTCCAGACCCTTCCAAAGGGTCCAGAGCGAAATTCCTTACAAGCATATATTTTTAACCTTGCTTGAGCTCAAAACGTTGTTCCTAAGGCGAAAAGAGATGAAATTTCACTTTGCAAAGAAGATTGGGATTGAAAGAATGATGATTTTGGACTAGAAAAGGAAAATCGCTCCTGACCCTTCTAAAGGGTCCAGAGCGAAATTGTGCAAAACCTATCTTTTCCCTCAAATTTATGCCAAGTCTAGTGTGGGTCAAGATTAGAGGTGTCTTTAGGCATGTCCTTGAATGGTCAATAATTATCAAGTTTGAAGGAATTGAGCCAAATGATGAAAATCGCTCCTGACCCTTCCAAAGGGTCCAGGGCGAAAATTCTTCAACCAGCTATTTCCCCTTGCAAAATCAAGTCAAACTTGGGTTGGACATGAGAGGAGAAGTGTTTTCTAGCCTTTTGAGGTGAATGCAACTTGAAATGATGGAGGAATAAGCCTAAATTAAGAAATTTGCTCCTGACCCTTCCAAAGGGTCCAAAGCGAATTTTCTCTAAATCACCTTTTTTCCCAATTTTGTGCCAAGCCAAGTGCTGACTAGGGCGAGTTTTGATGGGAGAGGTCCTCAGGAATGACTTTGACTTAGCAATGATTATCAAACTTGAAGGAATTGAGCCAAAAAGTGATTTTCACTCCTGACCCTTCCAAAGGGTCCAGAGCGAAAATCTTAAAACCACCTATTTTCCTTGCAAGTCTAGTCAAACGTTAGGTTTTCATGGCTTGGATGGGTGCGAGGAGACATGTTCTTGCCTTTTGAAGTTAATTGGTGTTGAAAAATGATGGAAATTAGCCCAAACCAAGGATTTCGCTCCTCACCCTTCCAAAGGGTCCAGAGCGAAAATCTTAGGATCACCTACTTTCTTTGCAAGACAAGTCAAAATTTTGATTTTTATGGCCTAGTTAGGTGTGAGGCAATGTGTCCTTAGTCTTGGAGGTGAATTCAAGTTGAAATGATGGAGGAATGAGCCTAAAACAAGATTTTCGCTCCTGACCCTTCCAAAGGGTCCAGAGCGAAAATCCTAAAACCCATCATTTTCTCTAAAATTTGTGCAAGGCCAAGCTTAGACCTAGGTAAGATAAGCCCTTAAGATTGCCTTTGAATGGATTTTGGCCACCAAAAATGTAGATTTTGAGCGAAATCCTAGATAGGTCCTATTCCTGGCTAAGTTTTTGAGTGAATTCTCCTTTTTGGGCCTTGTGAAGATCAAACCAATGTTGCCAAGTTGGGAAGTGGATTTAATGTGGGGGAATCCAGATGAATTGAAGTGAAGTGAAGGAATTGTAAAATGAAGCCTAAAGAAGGAATTTCACCCCTGACCCTTCCAGAGGGTCCAGAGCGAAATTTCCAAAATCACCTAGTTTGCCCATGAGGAAGGTCAGGTTGTAGATTCCTAGCCTTTGGTGAGGAGAAGGATACCGTATGCTTGCCTTGGAAGACATTTTGGAGTAGAGGCATGATGGAATTTGTCCAAAAATGCAAAATTCACTCCTGACCCTTCCAGAGAGTCCAGGGCGAAATCTTTTGAAACTACTATTTTTCACCTTGTTTGGGCCAGGCGAGGAGCTGGTTGTGAGGTTACGTTGAAAAGAGGTCCAAGTTGGCCAGGAATGCTAATTTCGCTCCTGACCCTTCTAGAGGGTCCAGGGCAAAATTCTTATAGGGCCTGTCCCTGGAGAGAGTCTTGAACTAACTTCATTTTAATATCTTTTGTTGATGATTTAAGGTGTGAAATACTATGTTGAAATGAATTTATTATGTCCTTAATCATCTTTTGATTTGTTTTTGCAGATGAAAGAAGATCAGGCCAAGACAAGGACGACCTTCTCCAATCCAGCATCAACAAGGACGACCTTCTTTAGTCTAGCATCATCAGGGACGACATCCTCCAGTCCAGCATTCCAAGGAAAAGTACACTATCCATCCTACACATCAAAGACAAAGGAGGTCAGAGCAAAGGTCCGTTGGAGAAGCAGACAGTTTCAGAAGAGTTAACTAAAGTTAGCTTCTCAGCATCATCAAATTGAATATCTACCAAGTTGCAAGTGTCAGACAAGGTGGCATCCCAGTCATCACTCCTCCAATCGGATTGGTCCACCTCAGCGTGTCCAAATTCAATGTACTTGACTCCTCAAAAATGGCACAAACTTCGATGTACCTACCCCGGTTCTCCATTGGTCGAATATTCCAGAGAAGACATGTGTCCAAATAATGCAATTATTTCATTGGCCAGAATTGAATTTGTTGTAACAAACCCTAATTAGGGTTTTCATTGTAAAATCTTAGCCATTGATCTCAAATTGATCTAAGCCATTGAATTGTATTATGGGCACTATATAAGCCCTGGCTCCTCATTTGTAAAGGCTGATAGTGAGTCAATAATAGCTAATAGTTAATAGTTAGTAATAGAGGCCAGAATAGTAGAATAGCAATTAGAGTAGATTAAGAAGAGAAGGCAAGACATTGTTGCTTTAATTGTAAAGACTTCTTTTCATTGAAGTTATGGTGGAATATGTTGTTTCTTTGCAATGTGCATGGTCTCTTGTTGAATCTTCATTTTTGATGATAGATGATTAAATTGAGTGAAGAAAATTGTTGAATGCACCTGTGTGGAATCTGTCTAGTCCATACCACTAGCCTCTTACTGATGGTAAGTGCGCCCTGTGTGGTCAACTGGCATAAAATGAGCTTAATCTTAAGTCGTTACACATCTATTGTTCATGCATTATCTTGAATGGTGATCATTGTCAGATGGTGTACGATTTGAACATATTGGAAGCATCCCTTAGAAGATCGCACTGAGTTGGAGTTGAATTGTTCAACCTGATGGTGAGACCCAGCCCAGTAGGACTCCACCTAGTCATTCATTCATTTTCTCGCATTCTAGGTAGTAGAGTAGACGTCCTGAACCCTGCATCTTTTGTCATTAGTTTGTCTTCCAGTTAGTTAATAGGACTTGTGATTCCAGCAAATCAGACGTTTAGGTCATTCAGTGTAAGTCCCCTTGTGATTCCAGCAAAATCACATCATACCGCGAAGAGCTTATCCACGAGTAGAGATCCTACAAAGCAGAACCTTGGAGTTGCCTCGACTGATCCTTCGGCGAGATCTTCAGCAGTCGGGAACTTTGTTCAAGGGAGGATAAGGTACCTTTTAGGTATTTTATTCTGTGTTTGGTCGTGTACAAAATACACATCAACAAAGACCTGCTAACCTTTGAGGGTTAATGAGTGATAGAGAGAGAAGATATTATCAGCATGAACTAAGGAAGGAGTGGCAACCACCATTAATTCCGGAAGGACAAATTGTGTTAGGTATTTTGGGTATCAACTGAGGTTCATCTTCACAAGAGGGTGGTCCAATTCCCACTATCATTTACCCCAATGATTTACCTGAAGTTGAACACACTGGTGATCCACTTATAGCTGGAAATATGGGGGATGAGAGAGCAAAACCAAGTACCTGAGATATGCTTAACAATTTGGCTAGAGGACAATGAGAATTACAAATGTCACTACAGCTGATGGCAGCCCTTATGAATCAGCACTTAACATTTATGAACACTGGGAACAACCAGAATCAAGGTAATATTAATCTGGGTGGGCAAGGAAATAATGGGAGCAATGGCAATGATAGAAACAATGGAAATGATCATGACTCGGTAAATAATGCAGGTGCAAGGCAGCAGGATAGAGCAGGATCAGCATGCACTAGACCCCTTATGCCTCAGTTTCCACCGAGACAGAATGATCAAATCAATGACCCCACCCAACAAGAGGTACAGGATCAAATCTTGAATGATTGGAGGAACTCTGGGTTGGATTTTCAAGCTGAAATGTCATTTAGAGATTACATGGATGTTAGAATGAGACACTTACCATTCAGGGGGAACAGGCAGCAGCATTATGATCTCAAGAAGAAAATAGGACAGCTCTCAATACCATTCTTTGATGGTACAGGGAAGACTACAGCTAGGGCTTGGGTTCAAAAACTTGATACATATTTTAATCTTAACCCAATGTTAGAAGATGATGCCATTAAATTTGCAGCTTTACATTTGGATGGTAGTGAACAAGAGTGGTGGCACCACGGGATGGTGACCTTGGGACATGCTCAGATCAATACCTATGCAGAGTTCACTGAGAAACTTATTGAGAGATTTGATACCAAAGACCTTGAATTGCATTTTAAGGAGTTGCCTCAGCTTAGAGAGTGGTGATTAGTAGATACATGTGTCGCTGAATTTCAGAGGCTAGCGGTATTGGTGACTGACGTTTCAGAGAGGAGGTTGGTTGTTTTGTTTGTGGATGGCCTTTCAGATCCATCGGGTGGTTGGGTAAAGGGACATGATCCTTTGACATTGCACGAGGCCATTAAGAAGGCTAGAGATTTGGCACCATCATCCTTTAAGAGTAAATTTCAGTCTAAGGACTCTCATTTCAAGAAAGACAAGGATAAGAAACCAATTCAAAAAGACTATTTCAAACTTTAGGACTATTTTTAGGTTTTCCATTTAGTTTTTTATATTTAATAAAATTTCAAACAATGATTTAATATTTTATTATTTTATTTATATAAACATGTTTTTTAAGTATAATAAAATTTTGTTTTATAGTTTCTTTTTTTAGAATTAAAAAAATAAAACAATTATATTTTTCTATTAATGTTTTTAAAAATAAAATTTAGTAATTGTTTTATTTATTTTTTTGGTAATAAAATTTTTTATTTTTGAAATAAAATTTGAGTATTTTTTATTTAGTCATGTTAAACTATTTTGTTATTTTTGTGGATATATAATTATATTACTTGTATTTTTAAAAAACAAATTTATGTAAGGCAAATTTAATGTTGAATTTTTTATCCTCATCGAGCTTCATCCGAATTTTATCGTTGCCGAACTCGAACTCGAATTCAAACCTTGTGACTTAACGTGCGCACACACACACATCCCTAAATGCCTATCTATAGAAGGTGACTTTTATTGCGGATGTAAAATTGTATCAATTTTTCTCCCATAATGGTTTAAACTTCTTTCACTCAGAATTCAACCATTAAATTACATCATGAAGTTGTTTCTCCAATTGATAGTACCTCTCCCAAATTCGGAAGTGCTTCAACCATACCAAAAATTGATGTAAATAGTTTCTTTGTCAAACAATAGCTCACTCCAACAATTTAAGCTTTGTCTTTCCTCCATCCAACCCATTACAAAGCAGGGTGGTCAAGCACAACCAACCACCAACAATTCAAAATAGGAAGGACATCTTAGTGGTTCAAGAGACGAGTGGGAAGTGGTTCAAGAGAAGAGTGGGAAAGGGGTGAGGAAGAAGGGCTCAACTCAACATCCTAACCAGCCAATAATAGTTTTGAGAGGTTTCACACTTAGTACTTATGTTGGAATCAACTTGTCCTTTCCTATTCTCTCAAGTGACTCAATGATCAACAACTCCGCCTTTCACATTTCTCTTCATCCATTTATATTAATGATAATTCCATGATCATTTGCAATAGGAAATTAATCCAAAGTTCAAACAATCTCTTTTTAATAGTTATTTTTTACCCATACTTATTTGTAAAATTGGCTTCAATATGAAAAATGTGTTCTATGCACTTCAATAACTTTGAACTACCTCTTAATTTTCTTTTATTAAGCTGTTTTCTTGGTACCATGTATCATTTGTCATACAAGAAAGTAATAAAATGTACAGAATAATAAGGTTTATTTGAAGCTGTGTTCCCCTTATATGTGCCTATTCATCAATAATTGAAGAGATCTATTTATTAGATTTATTATCTCTCAGTTGATTCCATTACACTATTCGAGTAGCATATTTTGAGCAGATGCAGAGTTGCACCTGAAAACATCTTAGTATTTCTCTTTTCTTTTTACTACCAACACAAGAAAAGAGAAATACAAAGAGATATATATATACAGGGAAACTTTACATGGCAGGTCATTTTTATTGCCTTCATTGTAAATAGCTACCGATTTGTATCCTGCTACTATAGTTGCTATACTTTATCATTTGTGTTCAGAAAGTAGGATATGATATATCAATCTTTAGTGTAGCACAGATTATGACGCTCCAAATTGCAAATGGCAAGCAAAAATGAAAGTTACCTGTCCGTCTAGAAGCTTGGACACTCCAAATTGTAAATGATGAGCAATAATAACTTTGTAATCCTTGAAATTGAGTTCCACAAAATGGTCTTCCTGTCACTGGCGTATCTAGTGCAGCTTTACATAAACTGAGAATGCGTAGTGTGCCATCATCCATTGACAAAATAATACATCTATATGCCACAATTAACACTGACTTAAGACAAATTTCAGTAGAATCATAACCATACATAGTAAGAAAAATACTCATATATGATTTCCAAAATCAACCACTGCCACAAAATTTCCATAGCCACTAAAGATAGTTCAGTTAACATATTTGGTGTGCAATTTATTTCAAAAAAGCAACATTGGCATCTTGTTTAATAACTGAAAAGAATGCATAAGTGTAAAAAAAATTCAAACCATAAAATAAGAAACTACCTTGGCTCATGCAACCAATCAAGACTTGTGATGATTCCTCTTGACAAATGAAGATCCCATAAAGGCCGGAAGGGATCACTACAAAAAGAACATGAAATTCCACCTCTGTTATTTATGAAACTTTCTATAATATTGACAAAACAGATAAATGCATATCTATGACACAATATCAAGCTGCAATCCATAACTGAGTTTCAAAGAAAGAAAAATTTCTATCCAATTCACATAAATTATGCATCTAGCAAAAATGAAAGGTTCCCAGAACACTAAACAGATTATGGAATATGAAGAATAACTATTCAATTGCCAGCTAGAATATGGAAGATGATTTCTTTTTCAATTTAATTTCTGAAAGTTACTTTTGATTCATATACTTAACATGCATGGCGACCAAGTAAATATTCCACGTATTAAAATTACTGATTTTATGTTTAACCAAAAGACAGTGATGATATTCTATTATCAAACCTCAAAATGTTAGCAATACAATGCATCAAATCATTGAACTCAGAAATTTTCTCAGGGACCTCCTTCTGAGTCTTCACGAAATATCTGATATTGTTCTTGGTATAAACTACTGACACTTTACTAGCTGTTTCCTTGAAAGTTCTCTGCATTGGCATTTACATGTAAACTAGTGATGTCAATGAGAAAACAGAAAAACATTGATATTCAACTTACTGATCTGCCTTAAAATATATTTGTATTACTCCTTTAACAATCTATCCCGGTTTCTATATATTTACATTTGTAATTTAATGTTTACCAAAGAAGCTAATGATATTTAATTAATAAACTTACGTGTGTTAGATATGTGATCAGGAGCATCCTTCAACAAAGCCAGTGATCCTATGCTTTGGGAGTCACAATTCAGCAAGTTGTTCGGCACTTTTTCTTTATGTTTGTTAATTTCCCAGTTGTTCTGAAGTTTCCATGCACAATGATCATGCAGACTAATTGCCTTGATCATGGAGTGATTAACGCACCAACAATTTGCAGGCGACGCAGTCTTATATGGGGAATCAAACCTAGCTGAAGCAGAAAAAATAAACCAATAATGCAACATCTCGGATCCGCTCATCAATATGGAGAAATCAACAATCTTTTTCTTACATGCAAAGAAGGATTGCAAGGATGTTGGGATTCAACATCAGAGAGCTGCCAAACAAGTATTTGGCCATTCTTGTATTCAAAGGAGCAATGAGAACAAATCTACAGAAGAATACAGTTGTAATATCTGTTAAATTTTATTACAATACTAGGATCACAAGAAGATGACCATGCACAGTGATCATAGGGTGTGCTCGATTAACCACGGGCAATGATTCTCATCATTGTTGCTCTCCCAACCATAAACGATATACTGTTATCGTCTCCCCCAAGCACGGAACTTATATCTCTGATATATATATATCAAATCTGGATATGACTTTATAGTATTGCTTCACTTCTTGAAGCTATATGAACAAGTTAATTTGCCATACAAAGAATACGATCTGTACGTAATAAGTTTGCTCTTCTAATGAATTCACTGTGGCTGAAGAATGAAGTCAATCTGCTATGTAAGACGATCAGCAGTAGACCAAACACAAACTGTAGATGATAATGTACAGGCTGAAGGTGAAGGCAGATCTGCTTGCTCTTCTCATCGATCTGCTTGTATGTCTTGTATAATTCAAACTGCCTTCAGTATGTTCAATCTGCTATACACAGCGATCTGCCTTTATAATTATTATCAAGTCGATCTGATCTTATAATATCAATCTGCCTTTCTTATTTGATAATCATCCTCCTCAATAAGATTGTTCCTATCAAATATATATATGCTTGGCACCCTTTCACCAAGAGTCGGCCCTTAAACATTATGTCTCTTCATAAGTCAGCCCTTTCAAAACTTAACAAATATTTAATCAAGGCCCAATCGGTTATACACATACTGATTTAAATAATATTAGTTTGTTTATTAATCATGCATATAAGAATTAAACGAATAGTGTATAAAGCATGGTGACAGTAAATAATCGGTTTACAAAATATGTAAGGCTGATAGGCCATTCACATATTTGGTCTGAGTTAGTCGGCCCGTAGGATTACTACCGACGCTATATATATTATCAACAATATCACACCCCTGTTTTGAAACAATTTTTTTTTGTGTTTTCCAATACTCACAAGCTCTTGGGTCTTTACCATGCTATCATTTTGTCAAACAGTATGCGTGCAAGACAATACTTGATTTATACTTTAAAGGATCTCTTCCCAGCTATGCATTAAAGGATTGAGCAATAAATAACACTAGCGAGCACTTAAAGGACAAAGTTTCATTAATGTTCCTAGTAACAAACACTGATAAATAAGAATCAGAAATCCAGGATTAATCTGATTTGCATCTACTTGGTTCAAACATGACCTGTTGATTTTCCCAGGTTTTATTGGATGTATTTTAATGTATATATCTGATTCAATCTGATACTTGCATTCTTGGAATTCTATGTGTTCTCAAATTGAATAACATTATACTATATATATTCCTTTGGAGAGGCATGTCCTTGAACGGACATGTCTCTCCTTTAATTATAATAATTTAATCAATATTATAATGTTTCATCAATCAATTATTAATTTAGAATAATATAATAGATTAATATTGAATATTAAATTTTATATGATTAATAATAATATAATAATATAACATAATAATATATTATTATTAGTCAACATATATTATATGTATTCTAAATGATCATTCGACTAAAGCTACAAACATTAACACTCCCTCTTAGCTAGGGAGGATGATCAGACAGATGTGTAGTGATCTCCCATGTCAACACTTATGGCCCTCACCATAGCTACACAAAACATAATTAACACTCCCTCTTAGCTAGGGAAGATAAAATCAATGCAAATGCATTAAGTCTAGATTAATTATGGAATAGAGAAAATATTATCTCACTATGATATTAGGAAGTATGGTATAAACAAGAATATCAAGGCACATGATATTCACCATAACTCAAAAATATCATCTCATGATATTGGGCGTATTTGCATCAACCATATGATGCTCATCACAAGGGACCATATTCTTAAGGTGTGAATTTGCCTCCGTCGGTGATTCTATTCACAAGCTCTTGCATGGATTGCCTCTGTCGGCGATTCTATCCATAAGTTCTTGTGTGGATTGCCTCAATCGGCGATTCTATCCATCAGCTCTCACGTGGATTGCCTCAATCAACGATTCTATTCACAAGATCTTACGTGGATTGCCTCAGTCGACGATTCTATCCATGAGCTCTCACGTGGATTGCCTTAGTCGGCGATTCTATCCACACGCTCTTATGTGGATTGCCTCAGTCGGCGATTCTATCCATGAGCTCTCACGTGGATTGCCTCAGTCGGCGATTCTATCCACAAGCTCTTATGGGGATTGCCTCAGTCGGCGATTCTATCCATGAGCTCTCACTTGGATTGCCTCAGTTAGCGATTCTATCCACAAGCTCTTATGTGGATTGCCTCAGTCGGCGATTCTATCCATGAGCTCTCACGTGGATTGCCTCAATCGGCGATTCTATCCACAAGCTCTTATGTGGATTGCCTCAGTCGGCGATTCTATCCACAAGCTCTTACGTGGATTGCCTCAGTCGGTGATTCTATCCACGAGCTCTCATGTGGATTGCCTCTGTCGGTGATTCTATCCACAAGCTCAAGTTATTGTAAGATCGTCACCTTCCAATAACCTCAAAAATACAAGTGAAAATCATTTGGAAGTCTTCACTTCCTTATGATTTACACAGGGCCCATAAGGCATTAAATGATTTCATTAGTATAATAATAAATTGAATCAAGTTTTACCTCATAAGTTTTTCACCTTTAATAGTGAAAATCCCTCTCAATAACTATGATCGAAATTGTCACAAGTTGACTGAACCATCTGCTCCCTCTGAAGCTCAAGTTCTTGTATCAACCTCTTGTCCTCTTTCGAAATGTCAGACTCCCTCTGCATCTGGTCTCAATCATCAATTCGTTTATAAGCATCAATTTATTTCTCCCTTTAATTCAATTTTATTGTGCTTTCGTCCTGAAGGTATGTCAGAGAGAGATTACAAATTGCTCATAAACTAAATTATCTCGAACAGAAATACCAATGATAGAAGCATACAAGATTTTACTAGCCAATATTATAGCATAAATTACAAACTCAATAATTCATGTGCCTTAATAAAACATGGAATACTTATCTTAAGTTTAAAGCATTTCCTTTCATAAGGTGAGCCCATATAAGAAATATCATGCATGAATCATCTCTCATCATAATTCCCTTTGAATGATGTAGAACATTTTCATAATTTTGATCAACACTTTCATTATGATCTACCACACACAATCGTTAATAACTTTTGCAATTTACCAAATTTATCCAATCTCTTCGGTGAGATGTTAGAAAATCTAATTATAAACATTTCCTCCAAGTTATAGCCAGAACCAACGGTTAAAACAAAAGTTATGACATTTTTCCCAAAACTGCTAACCCTAGGTAGGGTTTCAAGTGACCTGCATCAAAGTCGTCATATCTTGCACAAAACTGAATCAAATTTGATGAGATAAACATATTTGAAAACTAGAAACACAAATCTTTCCATCCATATATTATAGTCCTCATTTTGAGGCCAACCAAGGGCCGTACAATGGCATATTTCAGACTGAAAATTATAAAAAAAAAAGAATTCTCCAACCCTCTCCAACCTCCAAATTAAACTTCATAGGCCTGAGCTCTGATACCATGTTGATTTTCCCAGGTTTTATTGGATGTATTTTAATGTATATATCTGATTCAATCTGATACTTGCATTCCTGGAATTCTATGTGTTCTCAAATTGAATAACATTATACTATATATATTCCTTTGGAGAGGCATGTCCTTGAACGGACATGTCTCTCCTTTAATTATAATAATTTAATCAATATTATAATGTTTCATCAATCAATTATTAATTTAGAATAATATAATAGATTAATATTGAATATTAAATTTTATATGATTAATAATAATATAATAATATAACATAATAATATATTATTATTAGTCAACATATATTATATGTATTCTAAATGATCATTCAACTGAAGCTACAAACATTAACATGACCCGATACTTATGAAGGAAAAAAGTGCTGCAAAGAGAAATAAGTCTCAGTCCTGACCTTCTCTTTGCAAAGACTTGGCTGTAGAATAACATGCAGCACTCAAAATCACAAATCAGCCGATAAACTTAATAAATATAAGTCTGAAAATATCTTTATTGCACTTAGAAATGCAGGTCGGCAGCTGCAATCACCATGATAATGCTCAATCTTCATTGCTTGGATCCTCATGAGCTGTCCTTAAAAGGAAAGAGTCTCGAGCATGTTATTTAATCATAAACAGGTCTGCAAATTCTACTTGTTTGATCTCCTACAATCTGATACAGTTTGCAAACAGCCTTGTAAGGCTCCTTCCTCAAGACTTCACCTTACTCCCCTTTTAAGAATAAGAACTACATACAAAATGGAAACTCCAGATGATAAACAACTACAGAAAATGAAGGGAAAAGACCTCTAAGAAGAGTTCCATTGACAGTGAGAAACTTCACCCAATTGGTGATACACCACTATCATAGAGGACCACGTACATAAGAAACTCTGTCCTTTTCTGTATTTTGTCTTTTTCTGAATATATGTCTTATCTGATTCTTTGTCTACATACGCACTTAATAATCATCATCAGTGCCCAGCATGTACTCTAAAAACATCCAATTCCATTAAGATAGATCATTTTGTCTTCTAGCTAATCTACATTAGATTTGTCTTTATTCTGCAATTTTGTCATTTAGCAGCTCTGTCTTCTTTTTGTCTTTTTCGATTTGAAACCTATTTTTTTTTTTTTTATGTTTGTCTTTATCTAAGTGGTTAAGCTGCAAATGGGACAAATCTCTTAAGAATATAATGAATGAATGCTTTTAATGACGTCCACGAGGCCAAACAGCCTATGGGACCCATGGATAACCAGCAAATCGGATAAGCACAAACGGACCACGAAGAAAAGAACAGCAATCCCTGTCTACCTAATTTCTTTTTCTTTCTGAATCTTGGATCTTCTACTATGTATCTTGATCAAGAAGTCAGCAACTTTTGTCATCCTTTCTTCCTCAAACAAGTTAGCCAAGGTGTTCACATTAGTTTCTCAATGTAATTGCTCTGAATATCCCTGTAAGCTGAGCACTCTATAATGTAACTCGCCCAAAAAGAAAGAACTCGGACGCGATTTCTTTGAAGTAATATTTTGATTTTTGTGCTGTGTCTTCTAGCACTGAGTGAAAAGAGATAGTAGCAATCAAAATGAGACACCAAGCAATGACTGCAGACAAATTAATGAGCTGTCTATTGAAAAGGAGTTTGTCTTAATATTTAAATCTTCTTAAAGTCCATGGCTATCTAAACACAAATATGGGTAATTTGCCTAGCAAACATTTAAATTTCACGCCCTTTTCTTTTATGCCAATGGCAATAGATTTCATGCTACTCATTAATTTAACCTATGATTTCCTTTATCGCTAGTATTAAAATCGAGAAATCCAAGACCCTTTACATTTTTTAAATTTTTTGACAAATAGGGTACGACTTGGAAATTTAACTTCAACAACAATTAAAAGAAATATTTAAGTCCTCCTTATAGCAAACGAGCACAAAGCATTAAAACTTTATAAATCTAAAACTAGCAAACTTGAAATCTCAAATACACCAAAACGAGGGTTTCCATCCCCACCTCAACTTTAAATGTCTTGTTGATCCCTGTGTGGAACCGCTCCAATGAAGCTAACTGGTACTCCATAATAGCTACCCTTCTTCAGTAAGGTAAAATGTGTTACATGATCATATGCAGCCACATAAAGATGAAGCACAAGCAGTTGTACCATAAGTTGATGAACCACTCCTTGAAAGAGATGAACTAATTCATCTACCTTCGCAAATTGATCACACATACTGCTGTTCAAGAGTGGATCAATGAATCCAAATTGATCCTGCTCAGCTATAAATGCATCTTTGGCTCCATTCTCAATTGTATCTTCATGCTTGGGTGCAAGCATGATCTTTGATGACTTCTAGCTTCCAACCAAGCTGGATGTCTTATTGGACATCCTTTTAAAAGAACAAAATCAGAACTTTTCTTGTTGATTCCACTTTTATTGATTACTTCTTCAACCACAACCTCATGCAGATTGGAATGAGTTGCCGCAAAGGGTTCAAATGAAAACATGGCTGCATTGCTTACTTCATTATGCTGTTAACAAACTTCAGATTTGGGAGATACTGAATTGTCATCAAGACTTGAACAAAACTCCTCTATTATGTTTGTGAAAAAATCTTCATCAAGTTCCTTGTTAGCTTCCTCATGCATAATATGTTCAAGTTAATGACCTTGAAATATAGATGCATTCTTTTCATCTTGTTCAACTTGACTAGTACCCTCATACATATCCATCTTTTCACATCTCATGATATGATAGTCCTCATTTACTAGCATCTTGGAAAAGTGGCCTTCAACCTCTTGTTGTTTATTCCCCATGGTATCTTGCATAATCTCTTCTTCTTGTTAAACGACTTCTTCATAATGCACTGACCAAATATGAGAGTCGCCAACTATGTCCGCTTCCTTCTCTTGGAAGAGATTAGCAAAATCACTTTGTTCAGATTCAAAGTTCCCCACTACTGCATTTGTTGATGGTGCCTCAAGTGCAAGCCTTTCTGGTGGTGAAGGAACCTTGTTCAAATTCCTTGTAGAATAATTAAAAGCATTGTTTGGATAGGTCCTTCTCGAGATATCCTTGTAAGAAGTAAAATAAGAACCTTGTGATAACTACTTCTTAAGGGCTAACACTTCATTAACTGACCTCTGCACAATAGGATCAATTGTGTTTGACAAAGAGGATTCCACAGATGTACTCACCCTAGACTTATTAGGTTGCTTTCTTATCTTTCCAGCAAGGATCAGGTCATCCTCGACCTCAACTGCTAGAGTTTATGCAGCCAAAGGTCTCTCGAAACTGCCCTTCTCAACAAGAAACTTACATCAAGCAATTGAGTGTTGATGAAGACGCACTTCAATTTTTTAGCAGTGGGTTGAGCCACAGTTGATATTCAATTAGACAACTTGTTGAATTTAGCCACAAACTCCCGCATGGGTTCCTGTGGCTCTTTTTTCATTTGAGTAAGTTGCACTAGGAATGCATGAGCATCTTCAACGGGCTTGAATCTCGCTTCAAACTGCATTCTAAGAGTATGCCAATCAGTAATAGTCTAAGGTGCTAGCTAGTAGAACCAATTTGCAGCAACACCTTGGAGCATTTCAATAAATAGTCTTACTGGAACATCTTCATGTTCTACATCGAGAACACCATAGGCAATGTAAAAAGCAACTATATGTTCATTCAGATGTTGCTTGTCGTCTCCATAAAACTTCGGAATATTCTTCTGCGAACCTTGTGGTAGCGGATGAAGAGATGGAGTCAAATTAAGAGGGCCAAAATTTTGTCCCCAAGGCCCTTGAGTGGCCATTCTTAGTGGATGAAATGGTGGAATCACAAACCTTTGTACATGTGGTATAACGAAAGGCCTGATAAGCCAAGAAGCTTCACTAGGTATAGGAGATCTTGGATTTGTAGGTGAAAAATTCCATGTGCGTTCAAGTGGAGATCGTGTCCTAGTAGGAAGAAAATCAAAGTTGTGTTCTTGCAAGATCTCAAAAGTAGGATCAATAATATCTTGATTCCTTCTTCCACGTGTGTAGTTTGGTTCCACCAAAGTAGAATCTTCAAACAAGAATAAAAATCAACAATAAAGAACCAATGGTTAGGAACTAAGTATACCTCAACCAAAGCATGAAGCACTTGGTTTCATGCTCGTGTCCCCAACAGAGTCGCCAAAAACTATTGGTTGAAAATTTTGTAATCAAAGGATGATTACAAAATGTGCCTTTCAGCCATAGTGTGATGAGACTAAATCTTTCCTCGCAAAGGGGAGGCTGCCTTCTTATTGCAGTTTAACAAATAGCATCTACCCAATTTCTATATTCTAAACTATTTTTCAAGTGTTACAATCACTGTATTATCTTTTTTGAGAACCAATGTTTATCCAATTCTCTTACTTCAAAATGGATTTTCTCCTTTACAACAAGTCACAAATTACAAAATACTAATTCTAGCAATAATAACCTATATAAATTTCAGCCAAACAAAAGAATGACTCAAAAATGTACCAACAAATCTACAATAATTAAGAAACCTTTGTAAGCCCAAAGTCTTGCACGGCTCCTCCAACTGATTTTTGAAACTAAACTGTGATATATATATATAGCTCAAAGTCCCTTTGTATATATCACAACTTTTACTACTCTAAACAATAACCAGATGTAGCACAAAGTCTCCACCGTGTTATCAATCACAAATAAATAACTCCCAATAGAATACTATAGCTCAAAGTCTACAATATTATATCTTTATACCCCTTGGTCTAACAACCTCTTACGCTGCACAACTCAATCTTTAAAGATAATAAGACAAGAATGACATAAGAACAATCTCACCATAAAATAAAGTGAATCCAAGACAAAGACTGGCAAACAACTCTATTTCTTTTTGATTAAATTTTTAGATTTCACTTGAAACCACAAAATCTTTAAAAGCTTTACAATCCAACAAAGTTTTGATACATTAGCCAAAGATGGTATTTACAAAGAAGCCCCTCATATTTATAGAGGGGAGCCTATGAGCAAAAAGAGGGAAAGTTGCAGGTAACTTTGACTTATTCAACAACAGAGTCCTATTTGACTTTAGACTTGTGTTGTTCTTACATGTAAATTTATATGTACAAAAAGACAGGTAAAATGTCGATAACAAACTACATAACTTGAAAGCATGAAAAATGGCTAAGTGACTGGAGCCACGTCTTCATCATCAGCAGCATCCTTCTTGAGAAAATCTTCATATCAGTGCAATAAGAAGGCAACCTCCCCTTTGGAAGGAGAGATTTAATCTCATCACACTATGGCTGAAGACACATTTTGTAATCATCATTCGATTACAAAATGAAAATTTTCAACCAACACTCTCAATCTTCTTTAGAAAGCCATCATCTTTAGAATTTTCATGTTGTGTTTCCCCATTTCTTCTTGGTAACCATGTAGCACACTTGGAAACTATATCTTGAAGTCTTCAAATCATTAGCTTCTCTGGATGATCCCTCTTCTTAAAACTCTTCTGCAAACTACTCTTCACTTTCATCATATCTTCAAGCTCTAATTTGGATCCTTCATCTTTTGGCTTTTTTCTGGTGACATTAATCTACAAGGACAAGTAGCTCTTATCACCATTAAGTACCTTAAGGGTTTCTAGGGATAGCATTTGTCATTAACACCTTATGACAACTTTCACCTGATTAGCAATCAAATTCATTTCATGTTTTCCACTTGAGCACATTTCATGAGATTTTACCACTCAGTCTTCATACTCATTGAAGGTGTCTTCTCATATAGCTTGCTATCCTGTCTCACCTTGATGGACCTAGAATTTGAATAGTTATTATGTCAAAACTCAGTCTACTTAGCATAATCAGGAGACTTGATCCATGAGCACCCTCTTGGATTCTTACTTTTGAAACTTCGGATTTGGAAGGCTATTTAAAAACTTCAAGCTCTTGGAAACTCATTAGGAGATTTAATTCAGAGAAGAATGCCTTTGAAAGTCACAAAGAAACTTCGGTCTAAGTAGAGTTTTTGGAAATTCATCTTTGGAAAGCTGCCATGAAACTTGTACCTTGAGCGCATTTTGGAATACCTAGGAACTTAGCCATTGGAATGATGCTTGAAAAACTTCGCTGAAGGATCATGTCCTTGGGAAAATCAGCCAAAGGACAGTGTTTTGGATTTTGGCACTTGGTATTATGTCTTTTGGAAGCTCAATAGGAAACTTGGGTATAGGAATGAAGTTTGGACAGCATGCTGAAACTTCCTATTGGAATTTCACTTTGTGGTTGCTAAGAATGCAAAATGAAACTCCCCTTAAACTCGGTGCTTGAAAGCTACAATGGAGTTTCTGATTTTAAACTCGGGTCTAGGAAGGCAATTGAGATTTTCATTTTTTGGAATTCAGAATTTAGGATCAGATTGGAAACTTTACTGTCAAGCCCAAACTATGGAAGAAGATTGGGAGTTCTATTTAAACTTGGACCTAGGAGAACCATGAGGAAACTCAGATCAAGGAGGGCAATTCGGAAGTTTGCGGCTTGGCACTTGTCATTGGGAACCTTTACAAGCTCGGACCAAGGAACATGAAGTGGAATGTCTGCTTAACCTCAGACCATGGAATGCATCTAGGAAGTTTTGCCTTGGCACTCAGTTCTTGGAACATGATGGGGAATTTCTTCCCAAGCTCGAGTTTAGGAAACTGATTTGGATTTTCCTAAAAACCTTCCCACTGCCCAGTTTGTATCTGTCTCAATCCTTTTGCATTATGAAATTCAGTTTTAGGAAGGTGATTAGGATTTTGGTTCTAGGAAGGCTTTTGGGATAAAATCTGAGTTGCTTTCCTATATCTGAGTTAGGTGATTTTGCAAGTTGTTTTCCTTTATTCCAAGACTTCGTTGAGCAGAATTTGAACCTTTTGCCTTCCGTTCTTTGCATGATGAAGTTCAGGTGTAGGAATGATGTTTGGATATAATCCTGATACCCTTCCTTGAACCGAGTTTAAGGTCTGATTTGGCATTGTTTCTTTGTTCCAAGGCTATCTTCTTGAGCTGAATTTGGTCTTGTTTTGAGCTTTCTGACTTAAGTTGTGAACTCTTTACTTATACTCCTTCAAGTCCTCCTTGAGCCAAGTCTGGCTATGCCTTGAATTCTTTGACTCGCACCTTTAACTTCTTTATCTAAGCTCTTTTATTCCTAAATCTTCACTTAAGTGATGTTTGGGCCTGAGTTATCATTATCTTCCTTGTACTTTGCTTTCAAGTTTCCTTACTTGTTTCTAATGTCATGCTCAAGAGATCCTTTGCTGACTTTGCTCAATTGAGCCTTTTCAAGACAAATATTCCTTAAGGGGGAGTTTCACCTTATCTATCCTAGGTATACTATTAGTGGCATATGAATCTATTTGTCTAGATCTGAAACGACCTATTCATCGCCTCAAATTGACACTTGCTCTTGATGATGAACTTTTGCATCTACCTAATTCATCTTGGTCCAGTTTAGTCTCTCTATATCAATCCCTACAAGACTAGACCTACTGCAAGATACTAGCACATTTATAATTGTGTATGTATTCTTTTATCTATGATGTGAAACACCCTTGGGTAGTACTAGTTGCACATTTGGGGTTAAGATGTATTGATTTGTTAAGCTAACTTTACACTATCCTCGGGATGTTACAAAGTTATGGAATGATGATGAGAGTGCTTAGTGGCAAGTGAATGCCACCCACACTCAAGTTTGTATGGTATTTCCAACTAGTGTAGGATTGTTTGTAATTTGGATTGTGATAATTAGTTATGAACATTAGAGTTGGTCAGATTTATTCAATTGCATGTCAACACGGTAATCTTAAATATAGTAATGCTTCTTAGTCACTTGCCTTGAGTAGGAGCTCGGGGGTACGGTCACTACGGTTCATTGGTTTGGTTTCATTTGCCTATTAGCACCTTTGAATTCAACTCAGTTACTACTTTGCCCCTAGAGTTTTTAGTACTTAGTCATGCGTAAAGATATTGTTACCTGAGAAGGATTTGAACATTGACAAATTGTAGTTTCAAATTGGATAACTTCTTCAAATATAAACTATGTAAATTGAATAAGAACATTGTAAGAGATTGAATTTCAAAACCTGGTGCTTTTATGAATATATGCATTGATGTAGAAGAATATATATATATATATATATATATATATATATAAAATTGATCATGTTATTTTGTTCAATCATATAATGGGAAGGAAAACAATCGTTATTTGGAAGTTAAATAATACAATAGTTGCATTGCTATATGTACTTTTTATGCATTGAGTTCCTCGAAACTGAATAAAACATGGACTTAGAAACCGGCAATGGGTTATAGAAGTTAAGCGATATCACTATGTGATAGTTCAATCGAAGGTTCTTGATAAACAACTTTGTGTCAAGATCAAAGATAAGAAATTATATAATAACTTAGTAAGAATGGATAATAACATTGGATCAAATCAAGATAAACCAAACCATTTCTTTGTGACAAACAAGTGCATTATGATAAAGTTAAACTGTGTAGAATACAAGCCCTATTACTATGATCATATGCTGATGTTGAGTACTAAACTCCTCTCATGTCTTGAAATGATAAGACGTTGGGAGGCGTAACTAATATTAACCTGAGACCTAACCAATTATTAATACCAAAGAAACAATTTTAGTCACTATTTTATATAAACTTTGCAACTAATTGAGCAACTAAATTAGGAATTAAGTTTAAAACTTTAGACAAAAGAGTCTTTCTAAGGCTAATATATCATAAGGAATGTTTGATTGACATATTTTCAAAACTTAGTAATATCTAAGATCTGCTCATTTGCATTCATATTTTTTGGCTTTCTAAAATGTGTGAAGGCACACATGTCTGCGTTGGCAAAGAGGTGAATACAAGATGCATTCGAATAGGAGTTAGAGAGCATGTAAAGGAGGGTGCACAAGTATGCACAGCAACGGCTGGTGCCAAAGGTGTTTAGAAGTGGAAATCGTGGTCTGTGGCCAAGAAGGGCTCTATGCCACATTCGAAAAAACCTCAGAAGCATAATCTGGGTTTCAACCCTCTTACGGTTCTTGCAGAGGGAAATCTTTCGGCCCTTTCTCTTGATGTTCTTTAGGTTGTCAATACTCAAACAACGACTCCCTTTTTCATTGAAGGTTGCAGGAATAAGGGAAATCTATACCATGATTGCAAAGATTTTTGCAAATTGCAAGTTGTCTTGAAAAGCTCTATGTTAGAGTATTCGGGTATTTACTTGATTAATTAAATAATATTTATTTAATTATTTAAGTTCCCTTTATCTCTTTTACACTTAAGCTAACTTTAGGTGCATAATAATTAATTCTTTTATTAATTATCATGTGCAAACCTAAGTTTTCCTTTTTAAGGTTTCTTGACCTATTAAAGGTTGAGTTCTTTCTTTTCATTGTAAGAAGGATTATTACATTACACTTTTGGTGAATATTGAGCTCTCTCTTTTTGAGCATATTTTCTATGTATTTGTTTCTTCTGTCATTTGCTTCCTTGCTTCTCCTTGTAACAGGTTTTTCAGCTTGCAAAGATCATTTGGGCTCCTATGGTGTTGTATTTTCTCAACTCCAATATGGTATCAAAGCTTCAGATCTGTAGCTATCTGTTCTTGTTTTGAGAATTTTCGCATTGGAAGCAGATCTAGGGTTTCAGGAAGTTTTTCAATGTACTTAGGGATAGGTCTTTTTTTCTGAGCACTTTGGGCCTAAACAAACCTCACCATCGTGCTCAGAAGGCCCAAAAACCCCTATAGTCATACAAAACTTGACCATTTTTTGCTCCTGAGCCTCTGGGAGTATTTTTCTCCAGTACCAGGTCGTATGGCCCTGACACATAGTTCGAGAAAAAATAATTTTTTGCCTTTTGACGGCATGCAGGCCGAATTTTTGATTTTGTAAAAAAAAATATTGCAAAAAAAACAAAAAATAAAAAATATTAGGGCAAAAGAAAAAGTTTTTTTAAAAAAGGTTTTTTGGGGGTTCCCCACGGTACGCAGGGTACCGTGGGGCCCCCTGTCATGCTGCAGGCCCCGCTATTGCTGTCAAGGCAGGCTTCGCTAGCTATCAGCCGTCGGCGACCTTCGGCCCCCAGCGGCCCACCTTCCCGACCCCCATCACCATTCGCAGCGCTAGCTCCCCACCGGCCCCTCGACCCTGCCGCCCTAGCTCCGCTTGCCGGAAACTGCAACCCCCGCCGAAAACAGCCGCCCAGCCACTGCTGCACCACCCGGCCGCCACAACTACACCGCCCATGGGCCACCTCTGCCCGCTCCAGCCACCAGACTACCCCTTCCTCTTGTTTTGAAGGGGGTTTGGGTTTTTTGGCCATATCTTGGGCATACGGAGTCGTTTTTTCGAAAACGAATAGGCATCGGAAAGCTGGTTCCAAGCTGGACCTCGTGATGTTGGAATTTTTTTCCAATTTTTCTGTTTGACTGTGTTTTTTTCCAGTGAAAGTGGGGTCTCTTTTTTGCACTCCGAGAGTCGTAGAATGAGCATCCGAACTCCGTTTTTCGAAAAATTTATATTTTTGGAAAGCGTGTGTTGTGTACTTTCCAGCCATATGAGTTTTATTTCCAGATTCTGCTTCATGCATATTTTATTCAGTTTTTTGCTTTTCAGCACTCTGGTGGATATCTTGGTTGTTTCAGGTCCTAGGATCTCTTCTCTAAGTATGATGTCTCTATTTTAGTTCTCCTTTCTATTTCCAGTCTTCTTATCATTGTAGCATTGTATTTATGCAAACGCACTGAGATAAAGTGCCATCATGCATTGTTTACTTGGGATCTAACATATCTTGTGCCTTATTGTACATGCGCTACTTATAAAGTGCCATGAGGGGGTTGATGTTTGCCTTGTTTGCCATCCATCTTTGTCAAGTGACTGTTCCTTCCACAACATTCGCTTCATGCTGTGTGTCAAGTGAGTGTTCCTTCCACGACACCATGTACTTTTCTCAACACCTTTGATGTTCCTGGTTCTTCGTCATGCAGTTCTTCTTGGCCGTTCTTTCCAATGTTCCTGTCCCTCACCTTTTTCAGCATTATCGGGAGGTTTGTCCTGTTGGTTCTAATGCTTCCGTGGTTTGATTGATCAGCTCTTCAGGCTTTGGTGTTTTCATGCCATCTGTATCTTCGATTTCAGTTGTTTGCCTTGTTTGCCTTCTGATTCGAGTAGTGTCATTTGAGGGCACTCATATAGATTACAGTCTTCTCTACCTGGTCATGTTCTATTTCAGTGGAGGTTCTTCACATCAGCAGTTATTCTTCGACAGTGTTTGCAGGTTCTTCATGCTTCAGTGGTGTTCTTTTCCATCTCTTTTTGGAGTAGAGTTTTTTCCCACATGGTTTTCTCTATTTCTCCAGTTCATAGAGATTTCATTGTATTTGGGTACCTGATCAAGCCTTGTTGCTGGGACCCATCCTTCCTGCTTTCAGTAGTTGTTCTAGGTTTTAGCTTCTCCCTAAGTCTAGCTTAAGGGGGGGTGTTAGAGTATTCGGGTATTTACTTGATTAATTAAACAGTATTTGTTTAATTATTTAAGTTCCCTTTATCTCTTTTACACTTAAGCTAACTTTAGGTGCATAATAATTAATTCTTTTATTAATTATTATGTGCAAACCTAGGTTTTCCTTTTTAGGGTTTCTTGACCTATTAAAGGTTGAGTTCTTTCTTTTCATTGTAAGAAGAAGGATTATTACATTACACTTTTGGTGAATATTGAGCTCTCTTTTTGAGCATATTTTCTGTGTATTTGTTTCTTCTGTGATTTGCTTCCTTGCTTCTCCTTGTAACAGGTTTTTCAGCTTGCAGAGATCATTTGGGCTCCTGTGGTGTTGTATTTTCTCAACTCCAATACTCTAAGCCACCGCCCAATCCGCCTTTGTCAGGCTTGATTAATCGAGTTGCTGCTCCGACCCTAGACAACATGCAAGTCTACAAGATGGATGATTCAAAGGTTTGGTTTGTTGATGACCTTGTTGATTTTCATACTACTAGATTCAAGAATTGATGAAGTTTTTGTTGAGATTGGATGCCACTCCTTCCTTATTTAATGCATGAGTAAGAAGCCTCCAATTGATTAGTTTGTCGACTAGATGAAGGTTAGATGGAGCAACTTGCCCACACTTGACATAAACATTCTTGACTTCAACTTGTTTATACTTTGTTTTGCTTCTATGAAGGATTGCAATTATGTGAAGCAAAATGGCCCCCCGGTTCTATGATCAGTCGACTTTTTTCATTTCCTCCTAGTCTCCCTTCTTTGCTCCTACAGCTACTAAGATCACTTTTGTTCCGTCTAGATCAAATTGTATGATCTCCCTTTGATCATGCATGATCTGGAGCTCACTAAGAATGTGATCAAACAAATCGATTACTTTGTGAAGTTGGTAAATGTTTCAATGGATCTCCACTGCAAATACACTAGGGTTTGTGACATCATTGACATTTCTAAGTTGGTGTACCATTCAGTTTTGATCCATTCTTCTCACGAAACTTGGACCCAATACATGAATTATGAAGGCCTTCCTTTCAGATGCTTTTGTTGCAACAAGATTGGTCACAAGGTTGTAGGGTTCTCTTCTAGGTCAATTGCTTCAAGGAAATTTAGCCTCAAAAAATGGGTCATAAAACTTGGCATTCCAAATGCTAATTTTATCTAGGGATTAGGGGAAATTTTTTACGTAAGAGGAACCCGATCTTGTTCCTCAAACTCATATTGTTGCTTCCACTCCTTTGGAGCCACCCTCCTCTTAGCCCATTTGTGCTCCAAGTGAGCCACCCCCCTCCCAACACATAGAAGATCCTCCTGCCCTTATTTAGCTTAATGAGGTGGCTGGAAATGGGTTTGACTCTGAGGGCTCTTCAAAGGTTTGGTTGGCTGATGACCTTGTTGATTTTCATATTTCTATTGAGATTAGATGTCATTCCCTCCTTATTTGATGCATGAGTAAGCAGCCTCAAATTGATTAGTTTGTCGACTAGAAGAAGGTTAGATAGAGCAACTTGGCCACACATAGACATTCTTGACTTCAACTCTTTTCTGTTTTGTGTTGCTTATGTGGAGGATTGCAAATATGTGAAGCAAAGTCGCCCCCGGTTCTATGGCCAATCGGCTCTTTTCATTTCCTCCTAGTCTCCCTTCTTTGATCCTACAACTACTAAGATCACTTTCGTTTCATCTAAGATCAAATTATATAATCTCCCTTTGATCATGCATGATCCAAGGCTCACTAAGAATATGATCGAGCAAATTGGTTACTTTGTGGAGTTGAATTTTGTTTTAATGGCTCTCCACTGCAAATACACTAGGGTTCGTGCAATCATCAACATTTCTAAGTCAGTGTACCATTCAGTTTTGATCCATTCTTCTCACAACACTTGGACCTGTTGATGTGTTTTTTATGCACATGCGAACACAGAATAAAATACCAAGGTATCTTATCCTCTCTTGAACAAAGTCTCTCATATGCTATGCTTCCCGATCAAATGAGACAACTCCAAGGTTACGAAATGTCAGGTCTTGACGTGTGGATAAGTTTAGTTGTTTGATGTGATAATGCTGGAATCACAAGGGGACTTACGTTGTACATGAATGTTCAATCTTATCATGGATTAGGATAGGTATGCCGATAACTTAGGATTTGGCAATGAAGCTTCAGACTTAATTCTTACTAAAAAATGGGCAAAAGGAATAGGGTTCAGGAAATCTATTCTAAGCCTAGGAATATAGGAAATGATGAACAGATCTAGTGGAATCGAACTAGGCAAGGTCTCAAAAACAGGTATTGACACAAGCTTAGTGCAATCGTCTAAGGTATACTTAAAGATTTTCAGGCTATCACCATCAAACGTTGACACCATCCAAGTTGATGCTTGTCAAGGGATGCGTAATAGTTGAAGTTAAGCTTACTCAAATTTCCAGTTGACCACACAAGGCGCACTTACCAACGACAAGGAGCTAGTGGTATGGATTAAGGATTCCACACAAATAAATTCAACAAATCTTTCACTCAATCTAACATACATGAAAATAAATTCTAAACTAAAATTCTAATCTAACTTGGAGGAATTGAGAACCATGAATGCAAATACAACACTTGAAGAGCAAAATCACCAACAATTGAACAATGATTATGATTCAAATAGATGCAGCATATACCAACAATTCTACAAAAACTCTCTTACAAATGAGAGACAATGAGGTTTATATAGAGCCTCAAAAGAAATGAATGGCTCAGATTGATTCAAGATCAACAACCACGATTACAAGATAAAACCCTAATTAGGGTTTGTACAACCACCATTACATTCGCCAATAAGAAACGAGGGTAGGTAAGATAAATACTATTTGATGTAGCGCCATGTGTCACCTATTCCCTCCTTGAATGAATGTTGACTTGGTACTCTTTGATTGAAGGAATGGTGACTAGGATGCCACCTCAGCTTGCCTTGCACACTTAGTCAATTTGCCTTGTACATTCTTCATCTTCACAATGTTTGGAATCCCTTATGATACTTTGCATTCCATCCTTATGTTATGGAATTTCATGAATTGTTCCCTCCTTATGTTTGGAAAATTTCCCAATCTTGGAATCCTGAAATATTTCCTTGACGCACTTTGATATTGGAATTCCTTGATGTAGTTTTGGATTTCTTGATGTAAAATCCTTTGTTTTCATTTCTTGAACTTGCTTTCCTTCATTTGTTCACCATCAAAGTGAATTCTTCTTCATGATTGATCTAGTCCTCATCTTCACCTTCTGGAATCTCTATCCGGAAATCCCCATCCAATCTTTGAAGTATTGATCTTCCTTATCCGCATTGCGTGCATCCTCCTTCACCTCAAGCCTTGATCATCGTGCTTCCTATCCTCGTAACAGTCCTGCAAAACAAATAAGCATTGAATCAAAGACTAGCATGATAAACTTAACTTCAACCTTGCTGGGAAATTCATCCACATATGGACTGATCATTCCTCAAAACCATCCGCAATATCCTTGTCCATTCTTCACTTGGTGGAAATTTGATGCCTATCTGGACAACTTCCTTCCTTTCTAATTTCGCCCTGCAGTGGAAATCCGACCCTCATCCAGACTCACTATCCTTGAAAATCTTGTGTTGACTGGATCACCATTCCATGGAGTGGAAATCCAGACACCATCAGAACTTTGTTCCTGACATTTGTCCCAACATGTGATAGGTAGTCTTAGAAAATTGTAACGCCAACTTTGGAAAATATGAAGGTTCGGATTGAAATCTAGAAAATTCTTCTCAAGAAAACCTGATTTTTAGACTTGGGATAAGTTTGATCACAATTGCTAAGTCTGAAGACAACTTGGTATACTCAGAAAAATATCAAAATTAGTGCCAATAAGTATACCACAATTCTGAAAATACTTTTTAAGGGTGCGGAAAAGTCTGATTTTTAGTTCTTAAAGTTTGAAGACACCCTTCTAAGGTCCAACAATGGCTGCCCAATGTCTGAAATCATAAATTAGTCATTTAAACTTGTCGCTGTCATAGGAAACCCCTGTATTTGATGAATTTCACCTTCTGAAAGTGAAGTTTGACAAATTTGGGCACAAACAAAGGGCTGATAAAAAATATCTAAGTCTGAAGACAAATGTGAAAATGGAGTTTCAGACTTAGATCAGCAATGGAAGCTCCACCAAATGCCCAAAAAATTCATAAGAAATGACGCCCAAGTAAAATTTTCCAAGTTGGCAAGTGGCTGGAAATGAAAATCAGTCTGAAGACAACCTGCAACTATGGAGTTTCAGACTGTAACAACAATGGCAGCCCTTGAAAATGCACTGAAAAATCCTCCAAACAGCCCTTAACCAAAATCGCCTTAGTGTGGATGAGCTGGGCAATGAAGAATAATTCTGAAAATGTGTTCCCGTCCAACAATGGAGGTCAAATCACTCCCAGCAAGGTCTGAAAATAAGGGCAGCCCCTTAACACTAAAAAAAATATCACCAAAATTCATCAAGATATGGAGAAATCAGCCTCCCAAATAAAATCGCCCAACTTCAGCCATGGCACCACCTCCCAAATATGAAAATTACTCTCAAAAACTTGCTCCAATGGCTGCCAAGAAATATCGCCCAGCTAGGAATAGGCAGAAAATGAACAACAAAACTAACTTTCAGCTCCAAATGTGTCAGCCCAGCTAGAGAAAATCACCCAAATCAGCAACTTAGCAATCACACTCAGCAAATATAATGATATTTTAATGCTGGTCACCTCTCTTTAAACATGTTTTCACCTTGAGTTTTCATCACACAAGCAATGTGGGATAAAACATTTGCACTTTTACACTTGTTGTGGGAAAATCAACTTGCCTAGGAAATAATATTTTATTTTTTAAAACATTGCAAGTCATTAAATAATTGTTTTTAATTTTTAAATAATTGTCAACACTTGTACAAACAATTAAATTTGGGGTCAATTTATTTAAAATATTCCAAAATTTAGATCAAAATTAACCCTTGAGGGAAAATCGCCCCATGTTGGGATAAAAATCCCAATAAAAACTCATTAAAAATCATTAAAATGCTCTTGGAGGAAATTCGCCCCATGTTGGGATAAAAATCCCGACAAAATTTCGTCAAACTTGCACATAAAATAGGCCAGGGGAAAACCGACTTGGGCATGGATAAAGAATCCACACAAAAATTCACTTCATTTGCAAAAAATACTCCCTAGTGGAATTTTGACCTCAGTCTGGATGAAATCCGGACTCAAAATTCATCATATTGCTCTCAGTGGAAAATCGACTTGGGTATGGATTGAGAGTCTGCACAAAAATACGCATTAACTTGTCACAAAACAGCATGGTGGAAAATCGATCTAGGCATGGAATCATCCTCAATGTTGTCCGCACTATAGTTTGCACTCCAGTCTGCACTCCTGGTGGAAAATCGATGGCAATCTGGAAAAATCCTGACACTTAGCCATATTTTAGCATTTCCAAGGGAAAATTGACCCAGGTATGGATAAACAATTGTGGAAAATCATAGCCAGTATGGATTTCAGAGAAAACCCATGTGTAGTGTGGATTTTGAGTGGGGGAAAAGGGTGGGTAGTCTGGAATATGAGGGGAAAAGTACCTCTAGCATGGATTTTGACCTTCTAACCCTTGGAATATGGATTTCCCTTAGGGATTTGACATTTTAACCACTCAAAATCGCCAGAAACTTCAAAATTAGACTGGACTTAGGCAAATTTTCCAAAAAATTGAGCAAAACACTAGGAAATTTGTTAGGATAAAGTGCGAAATCAACTTAAATAATACCTAGGAGCGAGAAAACAACTCCAAAAAGGTATGGGAATACCTTGGCACTTTAAAATCACCGACGCATGTGTTAAAAAACACGTTAACGCTCAAGAAGGTAAACACTTAGCAAGAATAAATCAAAACCCTAAGGCAACCCCTAGACTTAGGCAAAACTCAGGATCACTCTAACATTTTGACATTTTAAACACATGATCCTATTCAAAATTCAAAAAACCCTCTCATCGGCAAAGGCAAACACTAGGAAACTAGGCAAAACTTCTACTCTAAAAAGTGAAAAGTGGGGGTCCCCATTTGCAATGGGGCGATGTGTGAAGACATCACAACAAGACCCAATACTTAAATTACAAAGGCCTTCCCATAAGATGCTTCCATTGCAGCAAGATTGGTCACAAGGTTGCTTCAAGGAAATTCAGCCTTGAAAGATGGGTCAAGAAACTTGGCATTCCAGATGTTGATTTTATCTAGCATAATTTGGCTGCTCATGATGAACCCAATCCTACTCCTCAGACTCCTACTGTTGGTTTCACTCCTTTGGAGCCGCCCTCCTCTCAGCTTATTTGTGCTCCCAGTGAGCCACCCCCCTCCTAACACATAGAAGATCCTCTTAGTCTTATTTAGCTTGATGAGGTGGCTGGAAATGGGTTTGACTCTAACGACTCTTACCCCTTTATGGAAGATTTGGATGATGATTTTACATACTTCTTGGATATAGACAGTGTGGTTGTTCTAGTTAGAAAATGCACCATTTCACAAACTGCCAGTGCCCTCTTAGAACCAAACTTCCCAATCAAAAGGAACAAAAGGATGCAAATCAAAAGCAGAGAAGATCCATATCAAAGTTCAAGATGTGTTGATAAAGAAACTCAGTAGACAATGGATTCCCTCCTCACTAGGAGTATGAGGAAGGGGGATAACCTCGGTGGTTGGTTTTCTAGTTTCTATGTTTACAGCAGCATTTTTTCTCTATTGTCTTCTTTGCTTTGAGCTCTCTTTAGGATTCTTTAGTTAGTTCATTAATCTTTGTGCTCCCCATTCATGGGTTTGAAGAAGTCTTTATTCTTTTATTTGTTCATATATTGGGAGTTGGCCTGTTGTGACATTTTCACACATCGCCCCATTGCAAATGGGGACCCCCTTGTTTTTGCTTTTTAGGGTAGTGTTTTGGCATCTTGGGTTTTGTCGCCGATCTCTCACCTTTACAAATGAATCAATTTTTTATCAAAATTTGGAGAGGTCATCAAATCAATAAGGGGAGAGTATGGTCAAAAGAGCATTCTGATGCTATGGATGTGCTCAAATAGGTCAAAGGAGTAAAAACGTCATTTTCCGTGATCAATTTTGACAACTTCCTATTTTGTAACAAAGTTGTTTTTTTTTTGCTTTTAGTTTTTCAAAAAGTTTCATTTTTGGCATTTTGGGGCCAATCCGAGAACCTTCTTTTTTGTTCTACTTTATTTCTAAAAATAGAAATTTGCTTTTTTTCTTTTCCCGAGATCATAGGTAGTTACTGAGTCAAAAGAAGTGTAAGGCCATGAGAGTTCATTGTCAAGAATTTTAACAAAAAATCACAAGAAAAATGGCTAAGTATGGAGTTTCGACCAAGAATCCTCAGTTCCATGGAAAAATTCCTATTTCCAAGCAAAATCCGCTTCAACCATGGAAAAATTCCTTGGAAAATTCCTGTTTCCAAGCAAAGTCTGCTCCAACCATGAAAAAAGTCCCTGGAAATTCCTATTTCCAAGCAAAAGTCCGCTCCAAGCATGGAAAAATTCCTTGGAAATTCCTATTTCTAAGCAAAGTCCACTCCATCCATGGAAAAATTCCTTGTAAAATTCTTGTTTCCAAGCAAAGTCCGCCCTCCTAGAATAGAAAATTCCTTGTTTCCAAGCAAAGTCCGCCCTCCTAGCATAGAAAATTCCTTGTTTCCAAGTGAAGTCCACCCTCCTAGCATGGAAAATTCCTTGTTTCCAAGCAAAGTCCACCCTCCTAGCATGGAATATTCCTTGTTTCCAAATGAAGTCCGCCCTCCTAGCATGGAAAATTCCTTGTTTCCAAGTAGATTCCGCCCTCCTAGCATGGAAAATCCCGACTTAGTATGAAGTCCGCCCTAGCATTCAAGGAAATTCCTTAACCAAGCATGAAGTTCACCCTAGTGAGGATAAAATTTGGCTATGTTGATGAATGTAAAAATTCAAATCAAGACATGAAGTTTACAAGCAAGAGAACGTTTGACTTGGTGTTCAAAACAAGACTAGATTCATTTCCAAAAACACAAAAAAGTTAAACTAAGTAAGAGTTCGCTTTCTTTATTAGCATGAGCATTGGCATTTCATTTTCTCACAAATCGCTTCTCAACACTAAAAGTTGAAGCTTAGGAAACAATTTTTTTTTAAATTCAAAGCAAATTTCAAAGTAAAGGACAACTTCTAAGAGAACTCCAGGCCAATTTCTAGACTTGTAGACAAAGTTGAAAGCGATTCCTTAAAGCAATATAAGAAATTTTATCAAAATTCTCAAGTTTCCTAAGGATTGAAGGCAGATTTTTTTCAGAATTCCAATTTCTTTCAGACTTCAAGGCAACTTCCAGTCAGAATTTCTAATTTTCCAGACTTGCAAGAGAATTTTCATTTCAGATTCTTCAAATTTTACTCAAGACCATCTTGCGTTTTGTGCTTTTATGCAGATTCGAAGAAAAACTTTTCACAATCAGACTTAATTTCAATTTCCAAGATTTCATTAAGTCTGATTTTTAGTTACAATTACAATTTCTAGAATTTTATAAGTTAAATCAAAATTATCCTTTGAAATTCCATCAAACTTTGCACTCCAGGTTGGAAACAAACATCAAACGCCCTATTTTTTTTAACTTAGAAATTTTCATGTTTTTCAGGTGGTAGATGTTGACTCAAGAAGGGATTTCCAAAGAGGTGTTGATGAAGTTCAATAGCAAACAACCGCAACTAGAGTCCAAGATTGTGACAAAATGGAAGAAGGTTGAGGATACCAATCTTAGCCACGTGGACCTTGAAGACTTCAAGAAAAGAAGGCAAAGAAATATTTCTTAATCCATAAAGATGGCACAGGATCTCGTTTAGTACAGGTGGCCATTTCAAAAGTTGACAAAACAAAAGAGGACATCACTCATGAACATTACGAGTTAATGACCGTGGAGTTAGATCCTCCTACAAAGGAGCAAGAAGTCGGGGAGTTATATGATTTCAGCACATGGTATCACGCCTTGGTGGCTAGAGGAGAAGTCTTGGAAAAGATGAAGATTGATGGTGCCAGAATAGAAGAAACAACCAAAGTAGTCCAAGACAAGGTCTTTGTCACAGTCTCCAATGTGCTTGAGCAAGAAATTGTTTGAGACAACGATGTGAATGTAGAGAACCAGAAAGACAAAGTTCAAAACAGCTTCTTCACTTCTACAAATCCAATCCAGAAGTAACATTTTAGCAAGGCATCCTCATTTATGTCCTTTGAGGATGGTTTTCAAAAGCTAGAAATAGATTGGACAGCCACTTTTGCCACGTGAAGATAAGATGGACTTGATGGAATACAAGATCGACATTATGCCAAGTGTCCCAATGGAAGAAATAGATCCCATAGTGACCAGGTTCATTGAATTTGCTGCCAAAGAAAAGGATAAAGGACGCCCAATTCTAGAAGAAAGTTGGATTTAATAGTTGTTTATTTCTCATTGGTCCATTTTGGATAATTGTTGTAGCTTGCCCTAATAAGGGTTTAATGTTTTAATCTTGGCTGTTGAGCTTGGACCAATCTGGGCCATTGCTTTGTAATGGGGTGTCTATATAAACCCTCCTCTTTTCATGTGTAAAGAGAGAGATTTCGGAGAAATTATTGTAGTGATACTTCTTAAGTAATAGACATAATTCATTGTTCAAAATGTTGGTGAATCTTTGTCTACTTTTGCAAGTTAGCATGGTTTCTCGGCTCTGATTAGAATAGATTTAATTTCCAAATTGATAGATTGAATGAAGGATTTGATAAAATTGCTTAATGTGGATTGTTGTGTTCATACTTTTTATAATTGGATGATTTTCAATTATTTTGCATAGTTACCTTGAACCAATAAATGAAAATTTAACTTCTATTGCTATATTCATTGTTCAATATGTTGGTGAATATGAGTAATATGAAAATCTTTCGAATTCCTTAGAAGATAGCACCGTTCTTGTGTAGTTGTTAAATTTGGCGAAAAAAGGATTGGTTTAAATTCCACTTTTGCAATATCTGTCTCCAGAGTTCATAGGATTAGATTAGGATTAGAATTATCTTCCCAAACCCTCACCCTTTTGCCCTTTTTCCAAGTCTTGGTAAAAGTAGGATCAAAAGAAGTTATTGCAAAATTATTTCAAAAAAAAAGAAAGTCAGGAATCAGCAAAATCCTTAGATTGATTAGTTCCTCGAACAATTATGTAAGTCCCCCTTGAGATTACCAGCAAATCACAATGAACCAACTGAGCCTATCCATACGAATTTGGGAACCTTGGAGTCATCTTTGTGATAACACAGTTCAGCACATAGAAGATTTTGATCAAGAGAGAATAGGATATCTTTGGGTACTTTATTCTGAGCTGAGTGTGCATAAAATCACACAAGCTTAAACATAATTTATGTTCAAAAAAAAAATCTGCTCAAACATAATTCTCAACATTTGAACCTACTCTTTAGAGGAGTCAATGTCAATGAATCAGATTTATGAGTTCCACTTGAAACATTGTCTGTATATGAGTTATTATCACGGGAACTTGACTAAACTAAAAATGGCAGACCTGAATTCCTATTACAGTATGTCTTAAAAAATGAGTTCAAATAAGCACTATATTAAAATCTAACCTACTATTTGGTAATCTAGCAAAACTTTAAAACAAGACAAGTGGTTAATGAAGCAAACAACAGTAGTTTAGATGAGGATAGATGTATACTCTCCTGGATCACAAATGTTCCACTGCCAAAAACAAATGGCCTGTTTTTACACACTTTTTAAGGTTTTTGAAGTTCATGCCATCTGGGGTGTCTTTTAAAGCATTGGGGTGTACCTGTTTTGTCCCTCAACAAAGCATAGGTAAAAAACAGTCCAATTTCAGTTGAACACTGCATTTATGCCCCTAACACATTAACACGGTCAAGATTATCATTTATATCATTTAGCAACCCAACTCCTCATATTAGTTCCTCCTGTTACCTTTTAGTCTTAACATCAGTAAAATATTAAATGCCTGCCATTAAACATCAATATATGTCTTGGTGCATGGCTTAGCATATTTAGTGACATCATACAATGCACAGCATATTATCTATATCAAATTTAAGAGGATACAACAGGGAAAAGTAAGATAAAGAAAAAGGCCAAGATGCTAAATAAACACAGTAAGTGCTCAACTATTTTATTCTCATTCTATATGCATAAATAGCAAAGGTTGAGGGGCCAAACCGCAAGTCCCAAAATCGAAGACTGCCACCATGGCCACCCGTAACAATTATATTTGTGCTTTCAGTATCACTGCAGTGCAAGAAAATAAAGCACCAACTGAATCATTTATAACACACTACCATTTTCTAAAAAGAAATTCCATCTTAATTTCACAATAAAACTTTGCAATCAAGATGTGCGAGCTGGATTTTTACATCATCCCTATAACATGTCAATTTCTAAGATTTGGGATGCTTGAATCCATTATGTAACAAAATGCAAAGTAGATCTCCCATTCATAAAATAGCCACAATATACATACCACCACCAAGCATAATTACAATTTTCAAATGGAAATATAACCATCCAAATAAAACATCAGTCAAGTAAGATAAGACCATAATAATATTATAAGAAAATGCAACCAACGTCTTGGTAAATATTGGAGTTCTATTGAACAAAGTAGGTATATAAAATTGAAATGTACACTAGGATCATCATATGCATACAAAGATAGCATAGCTTCCTAGTAAGGAATTATGTCCTTCAGTTCTGTAATTCAAGCACTGGGCCACACTTACCATATAAAAATGCCAAAGTTAATAGTGAAATCAAGCTTAGAATGACTTTCATCTTTTTAACCACGTGCACAGATTTTTGTTCTAGGGAAATAAGACTAGGCAGCCAACAAATATTTACCCAAAAAGTAGCCATTGGAGATGCGATATCCAAGTTTTATGTAGAACTGTCATATTTCTAAGTTCTAGAAGAGGGAGAAATTATTGGTATGCCTTCCATACCGCCTCTACCTTCAACTCCCAATTAACTTAACAGAAGTAACGGTAATTTACATGGGGCCTCTAATGCAGGAGGATCCTAAAGGTCAAGCAATCTCACATCCCCCAAAAATATTTCTTTATTTGTTTTCTATTTTTAGTTTTCCATACACGAGAATAGCTTGCGGGGCTTTTGTGTTTTCATATTAATTTTCCATGCACGAGATTAGCTTGTGTGGCTTGTATGTTTTGATGTCGTTTTGTTGTTGTGATTGTTAGGGACAGTTTTGTTGTGAGTGGACCCACACAACTCTTGAACTTTTCACAAATTACTCTTTTGCACAAACCCAACTAAACTGCATTGTTCCAGCACCTTGTGCAGGGTTTGTGAGTGCAAATTTAGGCCACGCATCTTGCAAGCTACCACCCAAGATTCTACACAACCTCTGCAGTTTATAGCATTAATGTGCAAGTTGGCAGATTGTCCTTGATCATTGTGCGAGTCTGTGCATAGACTTTTATTTGTTGCTTACCACTTTACACCATTCTTCTTCCATGTAAGCCTTGTGAAAATTTCTCAAGTGTTAGGCAAACATGACTATGAATTCTAAAGGCACTATCTGGTGATTATATCTACACATAATATTTTCTTGTCACTATATGTTTCCATGCAGTTTTGCTAAGATCTCAGTTGTATGCAAGCCTGACAAGCAGATTTATCTGTCATATCTGCAAGAAAGTATTTCTTAAAAAACCACCAATTGTCGATTTCTGTCATCAAACAGCAATAAATTGATCAAAATCTCACTTTTGACAACAGATCTGTTGGCCTTTTGATATAAAAATCATCATGATCTAAACATTCTTTTGAGAAAGTTACACTCACTTCTTCATATGGCAATCATGCTAGATCAACAACAATAGGCATAACCGTTCTAATTTTTTAATCGGTTAATGAAGGTCGAGTGTCAAATGTTATCTATTATATAACCATGTGTTTTCAAGAAGAATAGGCTCAAATTTTGGAGTTCAAGTTGTAGAATCTCCAAGTCTTTTATAAGAGTTACAAGATTTCGACTCAGCTTGGACTTCTCAAGCTGATTTTTGTACATGGACTCCACTTAGACTTGGCAAAGACTCAAATTGAAAAACTATGAAATATAGAGATTTTTTATGGATTTAAAGCTTAGTCACAAGAATCAACCTCTAAGAAAACTCAGCAAGCTGATTTCTACAATGGGCTTGGACTTAGCAATCAGACATGGCCAAGACTCAGCAAATTGAAAACATGATGAAATATGAAGACTTCTAAAGAATTAAGCTTTAATCATCCACCCTTCAATAAATATCTTTTAAAGGCAAAAATAATCAGAAAAAAGCTACTTTGATCACATACACAATATACATCAATTACATGACTACAAAAGTGGATTCCGAATCTTTAGCTAAAGGAAACAACACGTGTATGTGTGCATGCATGTGTGTGTGTGTGTAGTCAAATGTATACAAAACTCATGGATTATAGAAGCCATGGCACCAAAACAAATGTCAAAACTAAAGTTATAACTATGGCTTAGTGGAGAAGCATCATTTGATCCATAGTTGTATAGCAAGTCCTATGTGTGCATCTCAAATAAGATAAAAAAGGAACTCAATCTTATTGTTCAAATCCAAGGTTCAACATTAACATAAAAGAAGGAAAAGTTATAATTTTTAAACTTCAGTTATATCCTCAACAGACTTTTATATTGTTGAAATCTCATCCAAGTTGCCTTGCATATATATTCTGCAAAAATGTCCCCTTGCACAAGTCTATAGATTCAATCTCAAAGATTATCTTCGCTCTAAATTGAGGATCAGATACCATTTGCTCTATGAATGAGTAAAGTCCTCTCAATCCCTCCTTGTCCAACTTGAAATTCAGGCAAAATTGGAATGTTGGACTCAAGAAATAGGCAATTACAAGTAAGGGTTTGTGAATCTAATGGTGCCATCATCAATCAATGATGTCCTATATACAAGAATATTTATCTTCAACCACACTATAAATGGATCTACTGGCCTCCTTCTCTCTCTTCATGGTGTCATATATTTAGCCCATTGAGCTTCGCCACATCAACAACTAAAAGCTCTATGAACTGTGATTCTTATTAGACATTAACATAAATAAGTATGAATGAAAATAAACATATATAACAGAAATATGAATTTGCATCAATAATCTCCTTCATAGAAACCCTAAAGTTGTACTTACTGAAAATCTAGTCAACCATGTCAGCCCTTGCATTGGTCATAACATATGCAGATGCAAACCACTCCTCATTTAAACATGTGCCCCAAGGTAGCCTTTGACTGAAGCAAAAATTGTAATGTACTAAAATTCATTGCAAAATAGGTCATTACAAGATGCGCCAACTCTTTCTTGTTCGTGTACTTCCTCATTAAGTTGAGGACCCAAAGATAGTTGGGTATGTACTTGAAAATGATTTTACCATACTTGGGTTTGTTCATAAATATATCAAAATAGCTAGGGTTTGTTCTATAAATCTAAAATGAAAAAAATATACAAATGTAGAAAACAAATGAAACTAAAAAAAAACAACAAAAAAAAGCATTCAAAACATGAAAGCACCTCTTCATATTTGCTTCAACTTGACAATGGGCTGCTCCAACTAAATGATGGCTCTTCCAATGCATTGTAGGCTTCTTTAGGTGCACCAAGGGTTGCTGTAAACCTACCCAAAAGGTATTCAATTAATGTTTTCTGTTTAAGTTGTCTGTTGATTTTTTTATGGCAAGTAATTTTAGCTCCAATACTCTTTTTTTCACTTCCTTGCTTGAAATTAGAATGAGTATGGTTTTAGAGCCTTAAAGGTCATGTTTAAGTATTAGGTTTTATCTTTTTGTCTTTCTTTCCTTATTTTTCTATTTTTACATTGCAACTAGGTGGCCAAGACTTGTCAAACAGACTTGTTGGGCCTCGATTTGCCCTTCTTGCCTCAAGATTCACCAAATTTCTATGAGTCTTGTATCTACGCTTTCACTATGCATAAGTCACCTTTAAAGAAATGATATATTTATCAAATAGAAGCTACTTCACAAGCATAGTTTGATCAAAGTATTTTTCTGTGTGTTGGTGCTCAAAGTTTTAGGCTCCCAAATCACTAAAGGCATGCCTTGTCTTGAGTGCTTGGGGTGTCAAACTCAAGGCAAAGACTTCAAACTTATGGCCAAGCAAGGCAGCTTGGACCAGCTTACTAAGGTGGGTAAGTCCTTCAACTTTAGACTTTGCTAGGCCAAGGGTGGTTTCCCTAAGATGTGTTAAATACAATTGAGAAATGGACATAAGTCTTGATACAAACCATACCCAACACATAGCATACCCCAATTCGTCTATCATTAACTACCTGTATGCTAATTTTCCAATGCAAGAATCTGCACCTTCACAAAGCAAATGGACTATCATACAAAGTGTCTAAGGATGTGGTTGTGATAACCCCTCAAACTTGCAGAAATCTAGATGTAATGTCTTTGTCATTTACACTTGTTTTGTTGGAAAGTTGTTGTCATTGATGTCAAAAGAGATTTAATATCAAGACGAAAAGAAGGATCAATATTGAGTCTCAAAGGTGAAAATGATTTAATATTGAGTTTCAAAGGTGAAATGATTTTGTTTGGGGGCTGTTTGTTTTATGTATTTTGGCACCTTGTTTTGAAGCATAAAAATCAAATTAATTTCATAATGGGCCAACCCATGTCTAGTGCCCCCCCTTTGCAAAAATAAATAAATTAAAGTCTTTTTAGAGGCCTTCTTGCATAGGCTGACCCCCTTTGGTTAGGCGCCCCTCTCTGCCAATTAAAAGCAATAAATTAAAATTGTTTTGGACTGGGCCGACCCTTCTTGGAGGGTCGCCCACTTTGAGTAAAGTGACATATTGTGGGGTATAACACAAGGGAAGAGGGAGATGTAATGAGCAAGAAATAATTGAATATCTTTCTATATTACAGCAGATCTAAAGGAATAAAATCAAAACTTTTGGAGCAGATTTAAATCAAGTTTATAGCAGATCAAAAAGCAAGATCATGGCAGATTTATGAGCAGAAGTTGTTAGAGATTATAAGTAGATTTATAAAAGAATTTAAGAGCAGATTTATAAAGGTTATTGGAGTAAGTTTGGACCAAATATATGAAATTTATTGAGGTAGATCTAAGAGACATATTGAACAGATATTGAGGCAGATTTTGATGTAGTCATGAGCAGATTCGTGAAGGAGAATTAAAGCTGATCCAAGTAGAAGATTAAAATAATTATCATATTATTCATATGGAGGTTGGTGCCTCCTAATTGAGGAGATTGGCAGGTTGGTGCCTATCATTAAAAGAGGTTGGTGTCTCTTGTTAGGTTGGTGCTCAGTTGTGGGGATTGGTGTCTTCAGTGGGTTGGTGCCTATCAATCATCAAGAGGGGATTGGTGTGTCCTATGGGTTGCGTTGTGACGTTATCACACATCACCCCATTCCAAATGGGGACCCCCTAGTTATTAGGCCCTCTTGGTCTTTTGGCCTTTGTTTGTTGGGTCTTTTCGCGGCAGTCTCATCAATCTCGTCGTTTTGCAAGTGTTTGGGGGTCAGTTTGATCAAGTCTGCAAGTCCTTTGAGTGAATTTGGCCAAGTCTGGACACTATTTTGTCCATTTTACGGTTTTGCCCTTCATACTTGGATTTGAGGCCTTTACTTTAGGGTTTTTGAAAACTGAACATTGCATTAGAACCAGGACCCTTTAAGGAACCTACACATGAAATTTGAGCAAATTTTGAGCAACTCTCTCTTTTTATAAAGTTCCTATTTTTTAGGGATTTCACTGCCTCTCGGATTGGTCTAATTTTGCCAAAAATCAAGCTTACTATTTTTAACAGTTTCTATTTTTAGTAAGTTCTATTTTTAGTGTCTTTGTGTCTTGTTTCGCCCTGGTCCTAACATTTTGAAACACTTACTATTTTGGGAAAGTCTATTTTTGGCAAGTCCTTCACAAGTAGACATTGCCGACTGAACAATCTCGAAGAATTGTCTAAATCCAAAAAGTTTGAAAAGGCAGGCCACTAATCAAAAAATGGCTAAGTATGGAACTCCCATTCAGAAGTGGAAAGCATGGAAAAGCCTCTAAGTCCTGTGGAAAATTTCTTCAATTCCAAAATGGCATCCTGATATGGAAACGATTGAAAAATGACTAAGTTTGGATGGAAAACCAAGCAAGAATTCCTCAAGCAATGAAATCATGCCAAAACTAGGTGAGCTCTAAAATGAGGCCATGGAGGAATTTTCGTCCATGGCAATTTTTCCATGACCTAGTGGTTTTGACGCTCTAACATGAAGTTGCGCTCTGAAATGGGGTGGTGGAGGATTTTTCCTCCACCCCTCAAAATTCCTTCACCCTAGTGATTTGGTGCCTAAATGAAAAGGGGAGCACTAGAAAGGGTGTGTGGAGGAATTTCCCTCCATACACGAAATTCCTCCTCCATGCCTAATTTCCGCCCAATCCAAGAGTTGGGCGCCAAATGGAAGGTGTCAAGGAAAGTTATCGAGGGGTCGAATTCCTCCAGGATGCAAAGTTCACACCCAGGACAAGGAAAGAAGATTGAATCCTAAGGCATCAAGGAAATGCATTCAAATTGAAATTCCTCCGTGAAGTGGAAATAGCGCCCAAGGCCAGTTGAGGGCACCAAATGGGGGGTGCCATGAAAAAGTCAAGCCAAGTAAAATTACTCCATGCCAAGCATCCAGCGCCCAAGATCAAGAAGGGGCGCCAATTCTAGGGTGTCAAGGAAAGACAACACAAAGGAAGAATTCCTCCATGATGGTGTTTTAGTGCCCAAGCATAGTTGAGAGCACTGGAGGGGGGGGTGTCAAGGAAAAAACAAGAAAGTTGAAAATTCCTCCTCAAGGTGAATTCCACACCCAAGTTAGAAGATCAAATTCCATGGCATGGAAAATTGGAGTCAAGGAAGAATTGAAAAGAAAATTCCCCCCCAGGATAAATTTTGAAAAATCAATTTTCGAGCATCAAAATTCATCCAAATTTCAAAAAAAAAAAAAGTTTAGCTAAGTGAGAATTTTCCCTCTCCTAGACCCTCGAACCCTAATTTAAAAAAAAATTCCTAAAAAACAAGAGATGTTGAAAATCAATGAAAATTCTTCTCCAAGACAAGGAAAGTTCAAAACTTCAAAAAGATTCTTCCTAGATGAAAGATTCTCTCTCCAAGTATTTTTCGCCAAGTGGCAGTCGGGTCAACGCATGTTGAATCAATGGAGCATCTTTTTGCATTCAGTCGTCACATTTAAGGCATTATGGCAGATTCTTTTTGCATGCAGCCGTCGCATATGGAAATGATGTTGCATTTATGACATAATGGGGTGATTTTTGCATGGAGGAATATTCAGTGCATGTTGGGTGAACTTTGTTTGCCCTCTCGGGTGAATAACTTAAGACATAAAGAACATAACGCAGACTAATGCCGTAAGTATCAGACAAAGTATATTAGATGTTCTCTTCATAATAAGTGTATGTTACAAGTTACATTCCGAAGTATAAAAGGGTACCGAGGGGGTGCGAGCGCCAACCGTCGCACCGCAACTTCCACCCCTCGGTTGCCAACTAACCAAAACAATTACACATAATTAACTAATGTTATTCTTGTGTACAATAATGCCGCCAACATCATCCCCCCAAAAAAGAAAAGTCGTCTCCAGGCGACTTACAAAAATGGAGATAATCCAACCTATACAATATATCTGAAAGACTAGGGAGGGGGCTGAGAAAGCGTCCCTGAAGTAGAAGTGTGAGAAGTCGGTGTCTCGGTCGCCAAGCGGGCACGGAGCTCATACACCTACTGAGTACGTGCAGCCACATCCCGTTCCGCCACCAGTACCTTCCCTAAAGCTGTCTTCACCATGTGTGCGGCTTCCAGCAACTCCTTCTCTTTTGTATCCACTGCCTCCGTCACGCAGACCAACCGTGTCTGCTCGGCTGCCAGGCGAGTCTCTACCTCGGCCTTCGCTGTCCGGGTCTCAGCCGTCTCTGTGCGGGCCATCTCTAGCTGTGCCAACAACTGCGCCCTCTCAGCTGCCCATGAGGCCTACTGACTGGCCACCTCTCTCTCCAACCCTACTCGGGCAGCCTCCCTGACTGAAGACTCATGCTGTGTACGCCTCAATGTATAATAGGCATCCCGGTAGACCTGCTCGATCTCGCGGACCACTGCCGTCACCCGACTCTCCACAACAGGGTGACGCAGCCTCCAAGCCTGGAGCATCTCCTCTGTCTCCGCAGTCAGCCACCCCTGAGACTCAAAACAGGTAGCAAAGGTTGTCGAGCAGCCCACCCGCATAAACTGTAGGACTTGCTCTAGCTCCACCACCACCTGCTGCAATGCTTGCATCTGGGCGGCGGCCACCACCCGCCTGCCCCTCGTTACCATATCAGCCATGTCAGCGAGATAGGTCTCAACATCCTCCCCCGTCTGTGCCAAAGACTGGGAAATCCCTGGTGGAACGGTCACTGCTGTATCCTGCTGTGAAGGTACCACCTCCGCCACCGAAGGTGCACCATCTCCTAGTGCCTGCCCAGTAGAGGCAACCTCCCCTGCCTCGTTCCCAACTGTGAGTCCATGTGCCTCCCCTGACGAGTCATCCAAGTCGACTACCTCCGCTCTAGTCTCTCGACACGGCGAGAATACAACAGCTCCCTCTGGCTGTGCCAGTGTCATCTGAAACCGCTGTGTGAGCCAGCTCTGCATAGCCTCGAGGTCAGCCCACATCTCCGTGACCGGGGGATGGTTCGCTGTCGTCGGCTCCTCCAATAACGAAGCAGAAACAGTCACCACAGCGTCACTACCCACGACGTCCAACCGCACGTGAGGCTCAGTATCCTCCACCTCCGTCGGCCCCTGCTCCTCAATGCCCACTACCCGATGCGGTGACTCCTCCGTCCCTGACTCTGCCATGTCCTCAGTAAGTGCCGCTGTGGTTGGGCCTGACGGTGCTCCCTGGTGCTCGTGCTGGAGGGGACCAAGTGTAACAGGCGTATGGCTCTGCCCGAAGGCCGGAATACAGGTGCCGCCTACTCCAGATGCTGGCACAGTCGTGCCCATCAGTAACAGAGGTGGGGCAAACCGGACTCGTACAGGCTCCTCCGTTGCCTGACTGCTATCGTCCTCCGAATCCTCCGTGCTGCTGGACTCCCTCCCGCTGTCAGGCTCCCCTGAGGCCGAGGCCCTATCCACCGCCCGTTTCCGCTTCGCGGAAGAGTGTCCAATGTCCAAGTGCCTCCAATACATTATTGGAGGCTCTCCCGCTGTCAACGGTCCCTGTGGCCGTACCTCCAACTCGTCCTCCGGCACTACTTCCCGCGTGGCCTCCAGGAATAACCCTATAGCTTAATGAGGCATATAGAATGTGCGATGCTGGAGCGTCAAAAACTCATACATACGCTCTGCTAGTAACGCTGCCCAGTCATATACGATGCCATTCATCAGTCCATTTATCAACATAATCTGAGGAAGGGCAATGTCCGACGCCCTACCCGACCCTGTCAATCTGCTCTTGATGACATCCATAATGCATCTCCAGTGGCCCTCCGCAACAAAAGTCTTACGGATTCCGCGACTCTTCGTGGCTCTAGCCACGCTGTCCAACTCCACTGTGGTCAAATTCCGGGAGACTAATTTAATCCACCGCTCCTTCTCCTCCTGTGTCATCTTCTTAGCCTTCAAGTCTATTTTCTTGCCCTGGCTGCCCGGAATTCCGAATACCCTCATGAAATCCCTTGCTTTGAAGGATATGGTGACATCCCTCCGGAGGTATTCAAACGTGCTGGTGCATGTATGCCTGTCGAAGGTGTACAACATGAAGCGTAGGGTACCCTCGTACTCCTGGATAGGGAACAAGGGCATCCGAATAGCCCACTCTACTTGTGCCTTCCGGAGGTTTTGCTTTACTAGGTCATTATCGGGGGTGTCCTGCCACCATTTTCGGCATTCTAATCCATTCAAGCCCTCGAAAGTAACATTCTGTGGCCTCACTATGTTTTTCGCATTTGCCGCAGCCTGTGGTGCTTTCTGTTTTTGTTTTTGCCGGGCGCTGGCATCCATGGTGCCGCCTGCAACACGTACTCCTGAAGCTAAGATCTTGATATTGCTACCTCTATCCTTCTGGCTGCTACTAGAAGAAGCGTGCAGTTGTTTCTTCCAACTCCTCTTCCCTGCTGAATCCATCGATCTCCCTGTAACTGATTTGTTTAGAAAAAATCTACCCTTCGTAATGGCCCTCTTTTTTGGCTGCCGCCGGGCGGCTGCTTGGTCTACCTGTGGCTCTATTCCTCCCTTTGCGGCTGCTGCGCGTAACCCTTGCTGTTTGGTCTACCTGTGGTGTGGCTGCGTGGGATTGTGCGAACTTGGTCTGGTCGTGCGGTGCGTCCCTTTCCCTGGCTGCGCGGTGATCTGCCTTCGACGGTGTGCGGGGTCTTTTCCTTTACCCTTCGCGCCTCGCGATGTTCGGTGTCTTTTCCTCCGCGGGGGTTTTATTGCCAAAGTCGGGCTGTGCGGTGTGCGGCATGGTGGCTTCTTCCTTTCCTCGGCGGTGTGCGGCGTGGTGGCTTCTTCCTTTCCTCGGTGTGCGGCGTGGTGTCTTCGTGCGGTGTTTTATATCCTTACGCGGCCTTCGGTGGCTCCCACCGCACAGTGTGACCACCGCACGATGGTGTCACCGTCGGTGATTCCACTGCACGGTGGTGCCACCGTCGGTGGTTCCACCGCACGATGGTTCCAGCGTTGGTGGTTCCATCGTACGGTGATGCCACCTTCGGTGGTCCCACCATACGGTGGCCACTTTTTTTTTTCTTTTTTTTTATATATATATATTTTTTTCAAATTTTCTTTTATATATATATATATTTTTTTTTTTTTTTTCAAATTCCCTTTTATATTTTTGTTTTCAAGTTTTTCAATTTTTTAGCCGGCTGGCTGACTGGGGGGTCCCGGTTCCCTCCGTTCGTGATAGATTTTTAATTTCGACCCATTGACTGCGTCTGTTATCTCCTTCCCGTCCAGCGTCCACAACTTTATCGCCCCGTTCGTATTGACCTCACGTATTCGGAAGGGCCCTAACCATCGGACTTTGAATTTCCCCGGTTTAATTTCGTTCCTCCTGTTGAATTTTAACACCAGCTGTCCGGGAGTAAAATTCATTCGCCGGAGATGCTTGTCGTGCCACACCTTCCGTCTTTGCTGGGTTGTTTCTGTCGCCCACTGAGCCATCATCCTTCGTTCGTCCAATTTGTTCAACACGTATAGCCTCTCCCTCAGGCTTTCCATGTCGCCAAGGCGATTATCGATGGCAATCCGTAGACTCAGTACCATGAATTCAACTGGCACCACGGCTTCTTGTCCATACATTAGCTGGAAGGGAGTCTGTCCAGTAGTTACTTTGTAAGTCGTTCGGTATGCCCAAAGTACTGACGGTAGGCGCCCCTCCCAGTCATCCCTCTCCACTCCGCAAGACTTATATATCATCGACATTATTATTTTATTTGTGGCCTCCACCTGGCCATTGGCACGTGGGTAGTACGGACTTGAGAATGAGTGAAAAATCTTGAAGTTTGATGTCAACCGGCGTATGACATGGTTCACGAAGTGGCCTCCTCGGTCACTGGTCAACTGAATAGGTATACCATATCGCGTAATGATTTGTTCATAAATAAATTTTGCTGTGCTTACTGCCGAATTATCATGGAGAGCCTTAAGAGGACCCACAAAGTCGAGTCCCCATCGCTCAAAGAGTTCTTGTGCATGCGACGGGTTGAGGGGCATGAAGTCCCGCTTCAGAGGTTTGCCCGCCCATTAGCAAGTGTCGCACCTCACGACCCACTCCCTGGCGTCGTGATATACCGTTGGCCACCATAGTCCTGCGAGAAGCACCTTTCGGGCTGTGGTGTCTGGACCCATATGTCCACCTGCGGGCCCTTCGTGTGCCTCCCTTAGTACACTCGAGACTTCTTCCTCCATGACACAACGCCTTAATATCTGGTCCGGCCGCATTTTGTAGAGTTACCCGTTAATGAGCGAAAAAGTCCTGCTCCTTAATGCGAGCTTTCTTCGTTCCCCTGGAGGCATACCCTCCGGAAATCGGGACGTCGATAGGTACTCACCAATCTTTCTGTACCATGACGGGAGTACGGCTATTTGGAACAAGTGTGCATCCGGAAAATCATCATTTACTCCCTCTGGAGGTTCCCCCGACTTAATCCGCGACAGCTGGTCGGCGATGACATGGCTTCGCCCAGGTCTTACCACAATTAAAAATGTGAACTCCTGTAGTAGCAATAGCCAACGACTTATCCTCCCCTGGATAATGGGCTTGTTTACTAAATACATGAGTGCCTGGTGGTCTACGTAAAATGTGAATGGTGTGGCTAGGAGATAATGACGGAATTTCTGTACGGCATAGACCATACCAAGTGCTTCACGTTCTGTGGTACTGTAGTTCTTTTCCGCCTTCGAGAGCAACCTGCTGGCAAAATAAATGGGGTGGTCCAGCCCGTGTCCTCCTACTTGGGCTAATGTAGCCCCGATGGCATAGTTTGAGGCATCCACGTGAACGTGGAATTCCTTATCCCAGTTCGGGTATGCCAGTATGGGCGCTCCCATCAACCTTGTCTTCAGCTCTTCGAAGGCCTTGCTCTATGGCTCCCCCCCAAATGTATGGTTCCCTTTCCTTGTCAATTGATCCAACGGGTGGGACACCTCCGCGAAGTTCTTGATAAACCTCCTGTAGTACCCCACATGACCAAGGAAGGACTTTACCCCCGTGATGTCCGTAGGAGGTTCCATTTCTACTATTACTCGAATCTTGTCCGGGTCCATTTTCAATTCTTCTTTACACACAATGTGTCCCAGCAATCTTCCCTGTGGTACCATGAATCTACATTTCTTCGGGTTGAGGGCCAATCGTGCCCTCCGACACCTCTCTAGGCACTCTCTGAGAGTTTTTAAGTGGATGTCCTGTTCGCTGTAAATCGACCAATCATCCAAGAATGCTTTGAAGTTCTCCACCGACATCTTGTCGAAGATGTGCAAGATGATGCGCTGAAAGGTGGCAGGCGCATTGCATAGACCGAAGGGCATTCGGTTGTATGCGTACACACCGTCCCCCACCACGAAGGTTGTTTTCAGCTTATCTTCCTCCGCGATGGATATCTGGTTGTAACCAGAGAACCCATCCATGAAGGAATAGATTTCATGTCCAGCTACTTCCTCCAAGATGCTGTCTGTGAAGGGTATGGGAAACGGGTCTTTCACAGTGACAGCGTTTAGGCACCGGAAGTCTACACAGATCCGGATCTGATTGGCCTCTTTCTTGAGGGAAATCACAATGGGGGACACCCATTTGCTTGTCTGCACTCTGAAGATTATGCCCGCTTCCAACATTCGCTCAATTCCGTCGTTCACTCGTACAGCATAATTTTTGTTCATTCGGTACGGCCGCTTCCTCACTGGCTGGGCTCCCGCTACCAATGTTATTCGGTGCACACATAGCTCTGGGGGCACGCCCTTTAAGTCCTTGTATGTCCATGCAAAGACATCCTTGTATTCAACGAAAATTTTGAAGGCTGCGGCCTTCAACACTGGATTCCAGTCATCTCCGACAAGGATGATCTTGGGGTCACTTGTCTCCCCGAGATTCATTTCCTTTAACTTGGCTTCCTGATACTTAATAGGCTCCCCCTTCAGGAATTGGTGTGCCGGTGTCTCATTCACTGCTGCCTCCCCTTCCTTATACTCGCCATATTCTGGGGGAAATATATCTGGTTCTTCTTCGATGCTCAATACGTTGCACGAGGGTGTAAATAGTTCATAATCTCCCATTTGCCAATGGAAGAGGCCATTCAAGGAGTCCCCATCGTCCCCTGAGCATGCTTCCAGTTCTAACACCCCTTCATCACTGGGCTCCATGCGGCATCTATTTCCACCCTCCGCTAACTGGTGTCCCTCAGATTCTGAGTCGGAGGAAGAGGCTAACTCCTCGCTCACCATCTGCATACGGAGATCGATTACATACTTCCTCCCGACGTTTTCCAAAGAAAGGGTATTCCGCTTCCAGTTACGGTTCGCTTTTGCTGCAATGAGCCACCCCCGCCCCAGGATGGCGTCATATCCTTTCTGCTTTAAGGGGATTACCACAAAATCCAGCACAAATGGCTGCATGCCGACCATCACTTGCTGGCCCATGAGGGTACCTGTTGAACACTATATTTGAAAAAAAAAATCTTCCCAAAGGCGTGAAAACTAAAAGAAATCGGCCAAAATATCATATCGAGCATCTCAAAAGGAGTTTCACCGAAAGAATACTTTCATCGAAATAAAGCATGACGTGTAAAACACTATGTAAAGATGTCTTCGGCGGAATATCACTTTCGATAAATGAAGGAGGCCGCTCATCGATACTCTAGTTTCATCGAAAAGTGAAAAGCAAAAAGCGATTTCGAGGAGATACAACTGCCGAAGAAATTCGAAAAGCATTCATCGAAATGCAAACTTCATCGATAATATTCTATCGAACAGAAACAGAGGGGTTTTATCGATAAAGGGGATATCGAAGAAAAAAGACTTTCGAAGAGCTTGCATGAACTTTCACCGAAGAACAGAACTCATCAAAATATGATTTCGATGAAACTTGCGAATGACTTATCGAAAGAAAGTTCATCGAGGAAAAGATGATTTTGATGAGACTTGAAAATAGTTTTCCGACATGGGCTATTCGCCGATGAAGTGATATCGAGAAAAGTGAGCTTTCGATGAAAGATCAAAGTATTCGGCCGAAGACAAGGGTTTCATCGAAAACTCGATTTACGATCATTTCAGTTGAATAGTACTTCCCGCAAAAGAGTTAAAAGCCCAAGTGAGGAATGTCACATCTGCAATTAAGTTTAAACATTTCAATAGCCGTTATAGACGCAGAGACATTAACTGTGCACAAGTTGCCCATGCAATTACAGCTGAGCTGATCGAATCTTCATAAAAACCAGATTGATGCTAAGAGATTGAAAATTGCAAGGGATTTGCTGAAGTTCGTGAACGACAATCAGAAGAGTTAGACAATTCTCCAAGTGTGATTTCTTGTATTTACTGAAATTATGGAACCTTCTTCTTCTTTTAAAAAGAGTAGAAAAGGGAAAGAATTAAACCCTGAAGAGAAGCCCAAAAGACAGAAAAAGGAAGGTAGAGCTTTGACTCAGGATTTACTAGACCAGTGCCCGACATCCAGTGTGAGGTCAAAAAAGATCAAGAGTGAAGAAGAAGGATTGGAAGATAGATTTGAACATCTGGGAGACATATGGACTGAAATCAGAGGACATGAGTTGTTCCTGTTTAGTTACAAGAGAAGGGATGCTCCTGAACCCATAAGTAACCTATGGAAGAAAAACTTAGGGAAATTGGTAGTCCCAAATGTATTTGTGGATGTTGAATTAATGAAAGCTCTGGTGGATTGCTATGATCCGAGAACCAAAACCATATGCGACTACCAAGGGAATCCCTTGGTGGTGATTAACAAGCAGACTATTGATATGGTATTTGATCTAGACTGGGAAGTAGAAGAGAAAATTGATATGCAGAAACTGTCGCGAGAATTCTTTAGCTTGGAAAATATCTACAGGACATGGAGATTACCCATTCACCGGCCGAAAGTGGGCGGGTCCTTTGTTCCATTCAGCAAAAATGACAAGGTGCCATTTGATGTCAACCAATTCCATCCGTATTTTAAGTATACATATTATGCTGCAGCCCAAGTATTAGGCTTAGAGGCTCATCCTCTCATGGATATTGGGGTTATGGTTCTGTGTGCTGATTTACAATCGAAAGACCCTAGGTCGTTTGATTATGCCACTTATGTTGCAGATGCCCTAAATCATGGGCTGGAAAAGTTGAAAGGAGACCTTGTGAATATCCATTTCTCATTATACTCTTTATTGATGCACACTATTCTTTATTGTGGACAAGAAATCAATTTCTGGTCAGATGATTTCTGCATCAGAGCTTATGATAAGAATGTTTTGAAGAAACCAGTTCAGTTATGGGTTTCTGCATGGGATCAAAGATTCATGAATAACCAATACTGGCACTTTCAGGAATATTTTGTGAAACCCCTTAGTGTGGCCTTTGGACAGCATAGAGATTATACTTTGTCCCCTGAAATTAAGAGATTCCTCAGGCCAAAAGATTTCTCTCCAGAGTCCCAGATTGATCACAACTGGGGTGACTGGTATTGCCACAATAATCATACAGAAATCAGGGTATTTGGGTATGAAGGAAAGCCATACATGCTTCCAATTACAGTACCAAACAGGGTGGCTAGCCTGGAGATTGTGAGACAATTATCTACTGTCAGTGCCAAGCATCTTACGGATTTTGGTAAACAATCCATTGTTCCAGGGTTGTTGGTTTTTTCTGATTTTATTGTTAAAAGTTCAAAAAGCTATCATTTACTTCAAAATAAATTGGATTATTATGGCATGACTCTGGGTGATCCTAGAGAGAACTTTGATCCTGAGGGATATATAAGAGCTGCCAGGGCGTCACAAAAACTAAAAGCCGGAATACATGTGGCTAAAATGCCAGATGACTTAATCAAGAACCTTGAGAGGGAAGAGGCCAGGGTTTTGAGAGAAAGAAGCGAAATGACTTGGGAAGCCTTCAAATGGAAAAGAGCAAGGGGGATGGTGGATGGAGACTTGCTTGGAAACCTCCAAGACCCTTTGGAGATAGCTAAAAGGCTACTTCAACATGAAGTAGAGATTATGCATAGAGTGCCCCCCCAATTCCTTCATTTTATCAATACTGAAAAGGATAGTCAACCACTGGCTCACATGTCACCGAAATCAGCTGCTAGTAGCATCCCTGCTGACTCTCCTAGAGAAGATTATCCCCCCGGTTTTGAAGCAAAGGTGGATGTGGACACTGGTGAATTCAACATTAAAGATGTAGTTGACATAAGGATGACAGAGCATGAGGACTTTGTTGCTGATGACGGATTCGCCTCTTCGAAGGAATTCCTTTCATTCTTGTACCAATATAAAGGGGCCCATGTGAAACGAAGCATGGCTGGAAGACCAGAAGAAGAACAGATGAAGAGACTACAGGATGAAATCGATACCCTCATGAAAGATATGACCCCTGAGAAAGGGAGGAAAATATTAAAAGAGGCTGGTGTTATCATCTTTTCTGGTTGGGACATAGATTCAGCACTTCTGTTTGACGGATTCTTGAAGAAACAGGACTTGAATCAACAAGTATTGCCTCAAGAGGTAGATAAATTGTTCCTAGGCTCCGAGTATGATCCTGATCAAAAGGCTCTCCTACAATGGGCATTATATCCGAAGGGAAAAAGGCCAATTATTGTGGATATCGAAGAAACCTTTGGACACCTCATGATTCATCAGGTTGGAAAGACTGACCCTAGGGTCACTGCAAAGTTGAACCTAGATGTAGCCAAATTAAATATGGATCAGACAGAGTTTTTGGTCAGGGAAAATATTACCTATAAGGGCTTGTATGAAAAGTCTAAAGAGGAGAACCAAAAGTTACAAACGAAAATATTACAACTTGAGACAGGGACTCCCTTGAATGACTATGCCTCATATCCCACAAGACAGAGCTTGGATGATGTTTCTGATGCTCTATATTGGAAGTATCAAGCAGATAAGGCTACCAAACAGGTAAATAATATCCAGCAAAAGATGAATAAACTAGTTAACGACATCATTGAACACCGATTCAACACCATGCTTATACATGTCGAACATTACTGGAGGGTGTACACTGGAACCATAAAAGCATTAAGAGAGCATGAAAGGTTAAAAGCACGATTGCATGAGGTAATAAACAGTGTTGATGTAATGATGCCAGAGGAGAAGGTTGAAGGGACTTCATATATAGAAGATCATGTTAAATTCGAAGATATGCTAAAGCGAGATCTTAAAGAATTGGATGATGGGAGCCCTATTGGAATGCCCTCGTTCTATAAAGAAGGAGGAGTAATGTCTATCGAAGATTTGCGGGATGAGCTTGTAAACATCAAGGATTGGGCTCTGTCAAGATTGGACCGAAGCAAGGACATGGCCCCTACCGTCAATCAAATGATCTTCGAATACCTTTCACAAGGAGAAGAATTGAAGAAACAGAGTGCTAAGATCAAGATTTTCAAAGAAGATGATTATATTCATCATTTAGGAATTCTAAATCTCTTTTTACTTAAGTTTGTTAGGAATATTCAAATTAACAATTAATATTTTGAAAAGACACGTCTTTTCATAAATAACTTTTGCTCTCATATATATGTGAGAGAGGTTTTTGTAATATGGTAACAAATAGACACATAGGAAAAAGATAGCAATGTATGCCAACCTGTAAGTTTTCTGTTCAAATTTTGATGGAATACATGCTATGATCAGTTGTTTTTCTTTGCGTATGTGTTGTGGATTATTTCATTTTGTTTTGGCAATCGCTTGTGATATTATCCAAAGAGATAAGGTTATTCATATTCTTGGAATTAAATTTATGTTGTATGTTGTAAGCTTGAAATAAAAGTTCTGCTTGCGAATTATAATTGTTCTTCGCAGTACTTACTTGAATGGTCCCTTAAAGGTAGGGTTAAATTCATTCAAGCAACTTATGATATAAGCATTCAATTGATCTCAAAAGAAATAATAACCGACAGGTCCATAAAGGGGTGGGTTAAAAAACTGTCTCACAGGTCCGCACAGTAAGTCCTAAAGAAAATATAATGACTCTGTAGCCCAAACAGCGAAGAAGGCACTGGTTATTTACAGATTACACTTATCATCATATTCATCGTATGTCACTTTAAAGCAACAGGAGTAATTAAGTAGGAAACATAGATCGAATAGCTTCTACAACAACAATCTTGAACTCATCTGCTATGTCTCCATCCTAGGAATTTATGCCATCCTGAGATAGGAGGAAACCAGATCAGGACACTTAATCTGCTATAAAAAGCACCGGTCATTAAAGATAACTGGCGAATAGGTATACCCGCCTAGGTCCTACAGAGCCTGAAGTGAGAGAGTTAACAACTAAACAGGTTCACTCTATAAGTTGGCCAAGTCAATTGGAAGGTTTGACCATAGGAGTTGGCATTTCCTTAGAACCTATCCAATCTGTTGATTTGAGACCCAACAGATTGGCGACTCTGCTGGGGAAGAATTATTAAGACTCTGTTGTGGGAGAGAACTCAAAAGAAAGAAAAAACTTTCCTCTTAGGAAAAGAGGTGGCGACTCAAAGATAAAGGGGAGGAATATCTATGCACGGAACAAGGTCAGTAACAAAAGGACAATCTTTATCCCAGTTAGATTTCTCTCAACGAAAGAACAAAAACAAAGAACCCATGAATGAATTCATGAGAGAAAGATACAATCAGTATAAACATGAAAGCAACCAACATTCACCTTCAAGAGAGCAGGATAAAGCAACTACTTCAAGCCCAGTAAATGAGGATTTGGTTGCAGCATATAAAGCCCAAAAGGAGCGGTATCAAATTCCCCCTGGTTTCGAAAATCACGAAGCACGATCCAGACAAAACACACCGCTTTCATCGGGATCAGGTATGACAGATCCTGCAGATAGATTCACAGATTTAACTAGACAAATGATGGAGGCAGCTGCTGAAATGAGAGATTCGGGAAGGACTCAGGAATGTTTGGAGCTGTGTGCTAAATTAGGCATAAATGTTGGTGAGGATGACTTTAATAAAGATGTGAACAACTACAAGAAAAAATGTGCTCAGCGAGTGGGTAAAGCAAAGAGTAATAATTTTAAGGCTTATGAGAACCCCTTGTTTGGTAACAAAAGGGATGATCATGTGCAATCAAGTGCACCACCAGTCCAGCCAAATTTACATAGAAACTTTGCTGCTCACAACCAATTTCCGCCTCCAAGTCAATTTTATAACCAACATCCACCCCCTGATCAATTTCAATATCAATACCAGAATCAATACCCTTCTCCCTATCAAAATCAAATGCCCTCATATGGTAATATGAACCAAAACATTGGGAATCCTCATGGGGGACATGGATTAATGAATATGGAACAAATGAGGCAGTTTGATTTTTCAGGAATGATGGTATACCCATATCCTATCCCAAATGAAATCAGGACTGCAATACCAAGATTCACGGGAAGTAATGCAACTTCAGGAGAAGCTCATTGTAAAGCCTTTGATGCAGTAATTGAGGATTTTGGTTTACCACATGAAGATGTTAAGATCAGGTTATTTATGCAATCGTTAACAGAAGATGCAAGAGATTGGTTTAGGGCGTTGCCCGATGCATCTATTAGAAATCTTGCAGAGTTCAAAAACTTATTCCTTGAGCAGTATGGAGACCATAACAGCCCTGAATTTGCTTTGCATGAGATCATTAGCATAAAAAAGGAGCAAAATGAATCAGTGGTAGATTTCAATAAAAGATTTAACAGGGTTCTGAACAAAATCTCCAATAGGATGAAACCAGTACCTGAGGTAAGCATTCTATATTACATCAATGCTTATGATAGTAAAACGAACTATGAGCTGAGAAACAGAAATCCTAGAGACCTCCGGGATGTTATGAAAAATGCCATTGTTATAGAAAATAACAGGAAGGCTGCTGGTAAAGTGGGGAAAAGAGAAGATGTCAGGTTATACAATCCTAAAGCACCCAAGGCTAATAAAGATGAGGATAAGCTTGACAAGGTTTTGAATGCCCTGAAAGATTTATCTGTAAGGGTAAACAAAATAGAGAAGCAGCAATATTATCGTCCTGAGAGGCCCAGACTGCATGACATGCCCTATAATACTACCTGGAAAGATGGAAAACCAGTAGACAGGAATCACAGAGACAACCAGCAAATTCCAGATCCCTTGAAAAGAACAGTAAACTATACTCAAGATGATGACATGTGGTGTTATACTTGCAATATGCCACATGCTCCCTCTTTGTGCGCTGTAGCAAAAGGATTGCAGGAGGAAGAGAATGGTTATGAAGAACATATGGATGACCCAACTGTTAACAGAATATCCTTTACAGGAGGAGGAGGATCACATTCCATGAACATTGATCAATGCTCTATGTTACCCGTAACCACCAATATAAATGAAAGTGTTAAACTCAGAATCCCCACTGAAGAAGAAAAGAGAAGAATTACGGCTCATGCCGTTGCACAAGCAAAAAGAACTTATGATTTGAGGAATAGGGTGGTGAATCCAAAGCAAAGCAAACTCACTAGTCTTTCTATAAAAGAAAATGATGAAACACCCAAGCAAACAAATAAAGCAGCTAAGGAAGATGTACCAAAGAATAATACAAGGGGTCCTGATGTCCAAAAGGAAGATATAACAAAATTTCCTTTGGCACAACATTCCACTTCATTTGATATTTCGAATGCATTAACGCAATTAAAAGTTTACGTTCCCCTAATGGAAATAATGAAGTTCCTTGAATACAGAGAAAAGACTCTTGAGATAATTTCAGGTGTCCAGAAGGAAAAAGTGAACGAACAGAAACAAGAGGTTCCAAAAGGTAATAATAGTGAACAAATGGCCCCAGTTATATATCTAGGGTCTACCATAACCAAAAACCCAACACAAGTAGACCCATTTTATCTCACCTTGGTGGTGAACAATAAAAAAGTAAAGAATTGTATGATTGACTCAGGAGCAGCCATAAATGTTATGCCTGTTGGAGTGATGAAAGAGCTTGGATTGGAAGTTGATACTACCTTTGGGAAATGTTATGCCATGGACAACAGGTCGGTCCCGGTGTTTGGCATCATGAAGGATGTAGAATTCAAATTGGCACCCTGTCCCGAAGCATCGTACAAGACAGATATTACAGTGGTGGATGTCCCTCCAAACTATGGGATGTTGCTATCTAGGCAATGGTCAAACATGATTGGAGGGTATGTGCAGTTAGATTTATCATATGCTACGATTCCAATAAATGGGCAGGAGGTAAAAATTGATAGGGAACCCCGGTCCACATATATCATAGAAGACATGGAAGAGTCAGCAAATCAAATATGTTTCTTGCAAATTGATATGGATAATTTCCAAGTACAGTTGATGAAGCCTAAGGTTGATGAATGGATCCCCATTGAATCAGGTCCAGTTGGGAAGAATGATCAAGTATGGAAAATGTTCTTTGATGGGTCTTGTAGCAAGGGAGTGGGGCTGGAATCCTATTTATCTCACCCACAGGGGAAACTTACAAATATTCTTTCAAATTGCTATTTGAATGCACAAATAACATTGCGGAATATGAAGCCTTACTCACTGGTCTTAATATAGCAATTAAACATGGAATTAAATTACTCAGTGTGTTTGGTGACTCAGAGTTAATAGTCTCACAAGTAAAGCAGAAGTATTCTTCAAAGCACTTAAGACTGAAACAGTATAGAAATGCTGTTTGGGATACTATAGAACTTTTTGATGCTTTTCAAATAAACTGGATCGACAGGTCAAAGAACATCATGGCAGACTTTTTAGCCAGTATTGCATTGAAGGATAATGACATAACATTAACTGGGATATCTGAAGTGGAGATGAAAGTAAGACCATCAGTTCCTGACAACCTATATAATTGGCAAGTGTTTCATGATGATACGGACCTACTAAAATTCTTACAGTGTGTTGATCACTATCAGACTCAGGCAATAAATTTCAGTGACTTTGTGGAAAAGACTGAAGGTAAGGAAACTTTATTTGGACATGAAATCATACAATTGAAGTCAAATAAATTACCAAGAGGCTTAGTAGCATTGGAAAGGACTTTCAATACTCAGGATGTAATTGAGACTAAAGGATCAGCTGTTAAAGAAAGTGATGTGGAACAAGTCAATTTAAGAAGTAAAGAAACTCCTAGAAATGTTTTCATTGGGAGAAGGCTAACTCCTGCCATGAGGCAACAACTGATGACATTACTAAGAAGATATAAACATGTGTTTGCATGGTCTTATGAAGATCTCAAAGCCTATAGAGAAGATCTTTTTCAGCATGAGATACCGCTTAAGCCAGAAGCTAAACCATTCAGACAAAAGCAGAGACCTATTAATCCAACATTGTTACCAAAAATGAGGGAAGAGATCATAAAAATGAAAGATGCAGGAATTATTGAACCCTGCAGATATTCCACATGGGCCTCTAACTTAGTACCGGTCAGAAAGAAGAATGGGGATATTAGATTGTGTGTGGACTTTAGAAACTTAAACATATCATCTCTAAAGGACAATTACCCATTGCCAAATATGGACAACATGCTGCAGAAAGTGACAGGGTGTGAGTTGTTATCTATGATGGATGGGTTTTCGGGTTACAATCAGATGAAAGTTAAAGAAACTGAAAAGTATAAAACAGCCTTTACAACTCCATGGGGCACTTATGTATATGCACGAATGCCATTTGGATTGACTAATGCTGGTGCCACATTTCAGAGAGCAATGGATGTGGCTTTTGCAGAGCTGATTGATGTAATCATGGTAGGATACCAAGATGATTTAACTGCATACTCAAAAAGGGCTGATGATCATTGTGAGCACCTTGAGAAGATATTCAAGAAAGCCTTAGAGTATGGGATTTCCTTGAATCCTAAAAAATGCCATTTTGGTGTCGAAGAAGGAAAGTTACTTGGACACATAGTATCCAAGGAGGGGGTAAGAATTGACCCTGAAAGGGTGGCAGCTATCAATGAGGTTTCCATTCCTCGAACTATCAAGGCCATTCAATCATTCTTGGGACAAATAAATTTTGTAAGAAGGTTTATTCTAAATTTTGCAGACATAATAAAACCTATAGTAAAGATGTTAAAAAAGGGAGTCCAAATTGATTGGACTGAGGAAGCAGTTGATTCCTTTGTAGCGATCAAAAGAGCAATTTCTGAAGCACCAGTACTAATCTCTCCAGATTTTAGCAAGCCTTTTATAATATTCTCATTCGCTTCTTGTCATACAATAGCAGCAGTATTGTTGCAGAAGAATCCAGAAGGGTATGAGCAGCCCATTGCATATTTTAGCAAGTCTTTGAGCCCTTCGGAAATAAAATATGAGTTGAATGAAAAGCAAGCTTATGCCTTGGTCAGATCAGTAAAACAGTTTCGACCATACTTGGTGGGGGCTGAAGTTATAGCATATGTTCCTAATGCAGCAGTGAAAGATATCTTCAGACAAACTGAGGTCACAGGCAAAAGATGTAAATGGATCAACCAAATACAAGAGTTCAGCGTTGAACTCAAAATTTCACAAGTTATCAAGGGACAAGGGTTGGCCAAACTCATGACAGGGACTGAAATTGAGGAGTCTTGTGTAAACCAAGTGGGATTAGAAGAAGCCAACTTCAGCATTGAGAATACAGCATGGTACACTGACATCATATACTACCTTAAGCACTTGAAATGCCCGGATGGTATGACTGATAATCAGAGAAGAACTTTAAAGTTGAAATCTGCGAAATATGTGATTGTCAATGGGGACTTGTATTGGAAAAACAGAGATGGGATATTATTATTGTGCCTAGATAACTGCCAAGCAGAGAAGGTACTCCAAGAGATGCATGATGGGGTTTGTGGTGGTCATTTTTCGGCTAAGACTACTGCACATAAGATATTGAGAGCTGGATACTTTTGGCCATGCGTTTTCAATGACTCTTATAGATATGTTAGAAAGTGTGAGGCTTGTCAGAAATTTTCAGGCAAAATGAAATATCAAGGGTCACTTCCATTAAGACCAATGCTAGCTGAGGAACCATTTTAACAATGGGGAATAGATTTCATAGGAGAAATATCTGAAAGATCCAGCGGAGGACACAGATGGATATTGGTTGCTACAGACTATTTTACCAAGTGGGTAGAGGCAATACCCACTAGACAAGCTACTAGTAAAGTAGTAATAAAATTCATAATGGAGAACATTATAAACAGATTCGGTGTTCCTGCAAAGATCATCTCAGACAATGGCATGTCCTTTAGGTCTAAGGAATTCAACACTTTTTGTGAAGAGTATGGCATTCAAATATCTCATTCTTCTCCTTACCACCCTCAAGGAAATGGGCAAGCTGAATCAAGCAACAAAATTATCCTAAAGATCATTAAAAGGATGTTAGGACACAACAAGAAGGCATGGGATTCAAAGTTGAGTCTTGCATTATGGGCAGATAGAATAACAATGAAGAAATCTACGGGAAAGTCTCCATTTGAGTTGGTTTATGGCAAAAGAGCCAGATTGCCTTTGGACAATCTCCTGCCTGTACATAGGTTCGTGACTCAAGAGGGGATAGATGTTGAAGACCCCTCACAAGAGAGGATGATGCAGTTAGCAGAGCTTGATGAAGTCAGAACAGAGGCTCAGAAACAGAATATAAAGATTCAAAATCAGATGAAGAAATTGTATGACAGGAGGACAACGGATAGAAAATTTTGTGTGGGTGATTGCGTCTTAATGTGGAATGCCAGGAGTCAAACATGGCAAATTTGAGGCTTTATGGATCGGACCATATGTGATTATGGATAAAAAACGAGAAGACTCCTACTTGCTCCAAAATACAACAGGGGAAGTCCAAGAATTGCCAGTACATGGACAGTTCTTGAAGAATTTCTTTTCTTGATGTATTCTGTTACATGTACAGTAGATTAGGATCCACTTCCATTGTAAATACCATGACTTGTCAAAATGTATCCTCAGTAACTAGAGGTTCTGAATTCTTGAAGACATACATAGTATGCCTCCATCCTCAGTCAGAGCCGCTGTTGAACACTATATTTGAAAAAAAAAATCTTCCCAAAGGCGTGAAAACTAAAAGATATCGGCCAAAATATCATATCGAGCATCTCAAAAGGAGTTTCACCGAAAGAATACTTTCATCGAAAGAAAGCATGACGTGTAAAACACTATGTAAAGATGTCTTCGGCGGAATATCACTTTCGATAAATGAAGGAGGCCGCTCATCGATACTCCACTTTCATCGAAAAGTGAAAAGCAAAAAGCGATTTCGAGGAGATACAACTGCCGAAGAAATTCGAAAAGCATTCATTGAAATGCAAATCTCATCGATAATATTCTATCGAACAGAAACAGAGGGGTTTTATCGATAAAGGGGATATCGAAGAAAAAAGACTTTCGAAGAGCTTGCATGAACTTTCACCGAAGAACAGAACTCATCGAAATATGATTTCGATGAAACTTGCGAATGACTTATCGAAAGAAAGTTCATCGAGGAAAAGATGATTTCGATGAGACTTGAAAATAGTTTTCCGACATGGGCTATTCGCCGATGAAGTGATATCGAGGAAAGTGAGCTTTCGATGAAAGATCAAAGTATTCGGCCGAAGACAAGGGTTTCATCGAAAACTCGATTTACGATCATTTCAGTTGAATAATACTTCCCACGAAAGAGTTAAAAGCCCAAGTGAGGAATGTCACATCTGCAATTAAGTTTAAACATTTCAATAGCCGTTATAGACACAGAGACATTAACTATGCACAAGTTGCCCATGCAATTACAGCTGAGCTGATCGAATCTTCATAAAAACCAGATTGATGCTAAGAGATTGAAAATTGCAAGGGATTTGCTGAAGTTCGTGAACGACAATCAGAAGAGTTAGACAATTCTCCAAGTAAGTGTGATTTCTCGTATTTACTGAAATTATGGAACCTTCTTCTTCTTTTAAAAAGAGTAGAAAAGGGAAAGAATTAAACCCTGAAGAGAAGCCCAAAAGACAGAAAAAGGAAGGTAGAGCTTTGACTCAGGATTTACTAGACCAGTGCCCGACATCCAGTGTGAGGTCAAAAAAGATCAAGAGTGAAGAAGAAGGATTGGAAGATAGATTTGAACATCTGGGAGACATATGGACTGAAATCAGAGGACATGAGTTGTTCCTGTTTAGTTACAAGAGAAGGGATGCTCCTGAACCCATAAGTAACCTATGGAAGAAAAACTTAGGGAAATTGGTAGTCCCAAATGTATTTGTGGATGTTGAATTAATGAAAGCTCTGGTGGATTGCTATGATCCGAGAACCAAAACCATATGCGACTACCAAGGGAATCCCTTGGTGGTGATTAACAAGCAGACTATTGATATGGTATTTGATCTAGACTGGGAAGTAGAAGAGAAAATTGATATGCAGAAACTGTCGCGAGAATTCTTTAGCTTGGAAAATATCTACAGGACATGGAGATTACCCATTCACCGGCCGAAAGTGGGCGGGTCCTTTGTTCCATTCAGCAAAAATGACAAGGTGCCATTTGATGTCAACCAATTCCATCCGTATTTTAAGTATACATATTATGCTGCAGCCCAAGTATTAGGCTTAGAGGCTCATCCTCTCATGGATATTGGGGTTATGGTTCTGTGTGCTGATTTACAATCGAAAGACCCTAGGTCGTTTGATTATGCCACTTATGTTGCAGATGCCCTAAATCATGGGCTGGAAAAGTTGAAAGGAGACCTTGTGAATATCCATTTCTCATTATACTCTTTATTGATGCACACTATTCTTTATTGTGGACAAGAAATCAATTTCTGGTCAGATGATTTCTGCATCAGAGCTTATGATAAGAATGTTTTGAAGAAACCAGTTCAGTTATGGGTTTCTGCATGGGATCAAAGATTCATGAATAACCAATACTGGCACTTTCAGGAATATTTTGTGAAACCCCTTAGTGTGGCCTTTGGACAGCATAGAGATTATACTTTGTCCCCTGAAATTAAGAGATTCCTCAGGCCAAAAGATTTCTCTCCAGAGTCCCAGATTGATCACAACTGGGGTGACTGGTATTGCCACAATAATCATACAGAAATCAGGGTATTTGGGTATGAAGGAAAGCCATACATGCTTCCAATTACAGTACCAAACAGGGTGGCTAGCCTGGAGATTGTGAGACAATTATCTACTGTCAGTGCCAAGCATCTTACGGATTTTGGTAAACAATCCATTGTTCCAGGGTTGTTGGTTTTTTCTGATTTTATTGTTAAAAGTTCAAAAAGCTATCATTTACTTCAAAATAAATTGGATTATTATGGCATGACTCTGGGTGATCCTAGAGAGAACTTTGATCCTGAGGGATATATAAGAGCTGCCAAGGCGTCACAAAAACTAAAAGCCGGAATACCCACTAGACAAGCTACTAGTAAAGTAGTAATAAAATTCATAATGGAGAACATTATAACCAGATTCGGTGTTCCTGCAAAGATCATCTCAGACAATGGCATGTCCTTTAGGTCTGAGGAATTCAACACTTTTTGTGAAGAGTATGGCATTCAAATATCTCATTCTTCTCCTTACCACCCTCAAGGAAATGGGCAAGCTGAATCAAGCAACAAAAATAGCCTCCCTGAACATGGGGTTGGTTGTGGGGCTCACGACCTCCTTCGTTTTTACTTGTGGGAGTACAGAGTTTAAAATAGTCGTTTTTAGCTGCGGCATAGTCTCCAGGAGGTCTTGAATTCTCACGGGTACCTCTACCTGCAATATTTGCCGTAAGATTTCCTCTTCTCCCTTCGTCCGTGGTGGACTTGCTGTCTGGTGACTGTTCTGTCCTTGTGGGCCATTTCCCTTGTGATCTCGTCTTTGGCCTCCCGCACTCTCTCGGTCTGCGTGTGGGGATTTGGGTAGGCAATCTTTTTAGCCTGTGCCCTTGTGATTGCCAATACTTCTGCCTTCGTAGGTTCTATGTTTAGAAGGTGTACACCAAGCTTCGGGCAATTTGCGTCCTCATGGTCGCCTGGCCGCCACCATCGGCAGAGGTGCTGAGGGTTGGCTTCCTTCGTGCAATCGCGGGCGAAGTGTCCCCACTGATTGCAGGCCCTACATTGAATCATCGACTGGCCCTTGGCATCGTACTGGATCCGGTTTTTGTTGTTGTTATTGTTATTATTTCTACCGCCGCCGCGTCTATTATCCCGGTATCCTCCAGATGATGCCGTTGTGTTAGTCTGCTAGCCCGTACCCGCTGGTGCGGATGTTGTGGCCTGCTCCGTGAACAACACCTGGTTCGTGCTTCGGGTTTTCATATTGTATGGGCACTCCTTGGTGGCGTGTCCCATCATTTGGCAAATCTCACAGAATGCCTTCCTCGAGCAAGTACCCTTTGTGTGTCCGTTACTCCTGCAGTCTGTACACCACACTTCAGTTTCTTCCGTCTTACTTGTACTCCCTTTCATGGCCTTGAATTCTCTCAGCATTCGTTCCATGTCCTTCTGGAGCGCGTGTACCTTTTTACCCGATTCGCTACTGCTACTGCTCTCTCCGTCAGAATCTTCATCATCGTTAGATGAATATCTATTACTTTTCTTTTTCCTTGATGTTTTGTATTCGCTTTCTAGATCCATCGCCTTGTTATAGGCGTCGTCATATGACGTCGGGGGTACAATCTTCATTTTTTTCCGTAGGGAGGATTTCAATCCTTCCACAAACCATTGTTTTTTTAAGCCCTCAACCGGCTGACTCTCCATTTTACCCAAGAGTTCTTTCAGTCTCCGACTGTATGCCCGTACTGTCTCCTTAGTACCTTGCTTGGTACTGTATATCTCTGTGACAATTTCGTTGTCATCACGAAGCAACCGAAACTCCTCCGTGAATTCCTTCTGTAGGGTAGCCCATGTGGCCACTTTTTGCTTATCTACATCGGAGTACCAATCTATGGCGACTCCACGTAACGTGGCTGGAAACTGCTGTACCCAGTCATCCTGGTCTGTTACTCCGTTGGCAGACCAAATGGTTTCACATGTACGGCAGTGCCGTAAGGGGTCTTCCTTGCCGTCCCCTGTGAACTTTGGTAATTTTTGTTTGCTCGCCATCCCTGGTCGTCTTCCTAGAGGCGGTTGTGTCTGTGTCTGCGGCCCTGCGCCGCTACCTCCGGTAGTGTTGGTGGTGTGTCCTGGAGGTACGGTGTTTTGCCTGTCGCGTGTGGCACCTACACCCGTACTGTTGCCCTCCCCTTCGTTCTGACACGCTCCTACTCCTGCTTCCCGTTGGTGATCTTCTCTCCATGGCGTAAGGGATAAGTTCCTAAACTGATCCCGAGTCTCCTCGACTAGATTTCGCCGTGAACTTGTTTCTTCTAGAAATTCTTCGTGGCTCTGCGTCCTACGATGATCTGGCGACGCGTAGAAATTTCCGTCGGCCTCTGCACCTTCCGTGACACCTCCTTGGTTCCCCTCAAGCCCCCCTTCGGCAGGTCGTCCTTCGGCAAGTTGCCTCAGCCTCCATCTACGTTCTACTTGCTGCTCCAGAATCAAAGCCCTCTGCGCGGCCTCCCACTCGTTCGTTTCCGGTTTTCTATTCCTATCTTTATTCAATAGGTTTGGCATTAATTGTCACACATCTCCATAACTTTCAATTCTTAAATCAAAACATGTCTTTATTAATTCATCTGCTCAAGTACAACTCGTGTCAATAACACTTTTATTTGAAAATAAAAAGTTCACGGTTTAATTCCCTCCTGGCCTGGCGCCATTTCTTTCCGTTTCCCGTCCGTTGTTCTCTACGTAGCGTTGCAGGATTTGTTGTCGTCGCTCCTCTTGGGCAATCTCCTCCAGGTGGGCCTGCTGTGCCAGCGATGCCTGTGCAAGCAGCTGGGGGAGGTGGTTCATTAACCGGTTTACTGTCGGGCTAACCTCCAGCGCTGTCCACACAGCACTTGGTGGGATTTTTGCCTCCGCCGCTTCTCGTCGAACGTATGTCTGAATGGCTACCTGGAGCAAAATTGAAAATTCTCGCGTTGCCGTGTCTTCTCCTGTGCAAAGTTTGGTCTGCGCGTCGTCGGCCTCCGGGTTTACTTCACCAACGGGTAGGCCCATTGTGTCTGTGCGCCATCTGTGTCTTCCATTCTCGAGTTCGTCTAGGCAGCGGCGCCAAATGTTTGCCCTCTCGGGTGAATAACTTAAGACATAAAGAACATAACGCAGACTAATGCCGTAAGTATCAGACAAAGTATATTAGATGTTCTCTTCATAATAAGTGTATGTTACAAGTTACATTCCGAAGTATAAAAGGGTACCGAGGGGGTGCGAGCGCCAACCGTCGCACCGCAACTTCCACCCCTCGGTTGCCAACTAACCAAAACAATTACACATAATTAACTAATGTTATTCCCGTGTACAATAATTACGCATGTTGAATCAATGGAGCATCTTTTTGCATTCAGTCGTCACATTTAAGGCATTATGGCAGATTCTTTTTGCATGCAGCTGTTGCATATGGAGATGATGTTGCATTTATGACATAATGGGGTGATTTTTGCATGGAGGAATATTCAGTGCATGTTGGGTGAACTTAGTAAAGAGTGGTGCATTTAATGCATTTTGGATACCAATTGTAATGGGATGGAATTAATTGTATATGGGCATAATGGGCATTTATTGTTGATTCGCACTTTGTTACATCATGTGTGGGGAATCTTTTAGGGAGAAACCTTAATTAGGCTTTTGCATGTAGCCAAGGCTTGAGGCCTATATAAAGGGGTGACCCCCCTCATTTTTAAGGGAGGGAGATTTGTATGAAATTGTTGCGATATGTTTTGAGATAATAACAGTGAAACATTGTTCTCTGATGGTGTCCACTTAAGTTATTTTTCAAAACTTGCATGGTTTCACCTTCCTCACTTATAGTAGAAGTAGAGTAGTGCTCTGCTTTCAATGGAGAATGTAACGGTGTTTGATGAATTTCCGTGGTTCATACTTTTTGCATCTTGTTGATTATAAGTTGCAAAGTAACGTTAGCCCAAGCCACTAAATTTGTGCTAAGTTCGATTGTGAATAGTCATTTGGATTGTGTCGTGTTGGGTATTCAAATGCACTTTTCTCAATGTGAAAATCCTTCAACATCCTCAGAAAATTGCACCGGTTCTTGCGGAATTGTAGTTAATCTTGGCAAAGCAGAATTTGGTTTATTTGGAATTCGTCCACTAGAGCACTATCTATTGATATCACTGCCCATAGGAGTAGATTTAGATCCTTCTAAACCCTTTCTCCCTTAAATTCAGTCCATTCCAGTTCAAATCATTTGATGCGCATCGCAGAATTGCCATATCCGATGATGAAATTCCAGCCATAGCAAATAAGTGAAAGAATGATTCAAACGTAAGTCCCCTTGGATTACCAACATATCACATCAAGCCAACTGAGTCACGTCCATTGCATAACTGGAAACCTGGAGTCAATCGTTTGAACCTATTGCAATCTTACCATACGATTGAACTTTGATCAACAGAGAGTAAAGTGACCGTTCGGCAACTTTATTCTATGTTAGTGAAAGATCCCCGATGGATCCCCTTGCTGATCTGCTGTAATTTTTAAAATAATAAACTATATTTTCTTGTGATTTTGCTGATGGTCTTATAGAATAGAGAGAAGTTGCAGAATGTTTGGTTTCTTTTTGTATTTTTTTGAATATATAGGCAAGTAATGAATAAAGAACAGCAAAAAAGGAAGGAAGCTAAAACAAGTAAGAACATTCAATTAAATCAAAATTGATACAAATCGTACCAGGCAGATTTCTGATTTATAATATCCAGATTATTCCCTACGCACTGGGGATGTGCTTACATCCAATAATGGCGCCAACTGAAGGGTAGATGATGAACACAAACCAATAACACCAGCTATGGCTGAATGAAAGTCTTCACCACTTCCAGCGTAAAGTGTACCAGCTGTAATGGTGGCATCAAGCTGAAACAATCACGCCCCAGCTGGGAAATTCAACCACCCTGCTGAAACCCTCACCAAGCAATCTGAATCTCCACAAGGAATAGCACATACACTCTGACCAATAATGCCACTGCCAAAAGAATCCACTGCCAATCAATAGCTGAGGGCTACGTCCCAGCCAGTACCAATCATGGGGTTTGCGTCCCAGATTGAAGAATTGCTCTACCAGAGCAATATCGCACCAAACAAGTTTTCAATATGTAAAAGATAATGAGAAATTAGGTTTCCTTCTCCTTATATCTCTTTCCTTCCAAATTGAACCCTAAAGATATATGAAAAGTGCGCTTTAATATAAAGTCATATTTCCCAATACTGGGCGCCCAAGTATAGAGAAAACACCACTTTTTCAATATAAAATAACGCCAAGCACCAAAAGGAACCTGGCAAGTGAAAATCATTTAGAAAAGTTCAAGACCTTTCCAACGAGCTATAACACATGGGCATACGAATCCAGATGAAGCCAAAAACCCCTTATTACTCTAAAATGGCTATAGACATAGCCTTATTTAAAATATTAAAACGCTAACTTAGGAAATATTTAAATATATTAAAAATATAACCTAAATAGCTACAAAAAGCTCGAAACACACCAAAAGCCTGAAACTGAACCTGTCACCTGTCTGTGACTGATGTTGGAAATCATGGATCAACTGGCAGTCTCATCCCTAAAATCTAGGGATGCTCCTAGAAACTAGGAAACACACCCAAATCTCCTAAAACTGAAACCATCTGAAAGGTCATGAATAACCTCACGACTGGCAATTGTCACGACCTCCTAAAATTTAGGGATATCCCCTAAAATCTAGGAACTGCTCCAAACTGGCTCCAAACTGCCTGTAAAGCCAAAATCCAGTCACTACATGCACTGAATGAGTCCCAATCAACCTCTGCTAGCCTACGAGACTCCAATGATAGGCCAACTCCTCCGTCTCTGATGTCCACTCTAGAAAGGGGACATGACAGTTAGACGCTATCATAAAAACATGTCAATAGGTTGATGTGTACAAAATTTGTAAGAAGGTTTCATACAAGCAATATTTTGTCATGGTTTTTGTTGGAGTAATTAGTGATTTATCCTATTTTATTCATGCTTAAGTTTACTTAGGCATTAAACATTTAGTTGTTAGGAAAACATTATTTAATATTTCGTAAGTGCATTGATATTTGTAGTTGTGTACTTGAATATTACCTACTCTCTACCTACCCTCACATCTTGTTGAGGCACGCATCACTATCTTGTGCTCTCACCTCTCTCACCTTTTACTTTATAAGAAAGCTCATTGTACATTGTTCATCATCTCAATATCATTCATCTTTTTGGTGAAATACTTTTCTCTCTATTGTGAAGGTTATATTATTGTTTGTGGTCCTGGCAGTGGAGTTTTTTCTACAACATGGTATGAAAGCGTGCCTCCAACATCTCCTTTAGTATCTGAGAGTTTTCATCAAAAGTTTTGAGATCTTGTTGTTTTGCCTGCAAATTGATATTCAATTTGTTTGCTTTGTGAGTGCCATTTTATTGGCATGCAAAGCATTGAGGATATCTCTGCGATTTGGTGAAATAATTTTATCATTTAGCCTCTAAGTTAAATTTGGCCCTCCAATGAGGGACGTATAATGTTTTCTTACTCAGACAAATATATTGGTAGTTTATTGCCACTAAAGGCTTTATCTTTCCTAATCAAGGATTTCTTCCTATACATTACTTCAGTGCTTTCACCTATTGCATTGGCTGATTTCTATTTTGATTTGGACCATATCGTAGGCGCATTCAACATTTTGCACAGGTGACTCAGATCTGGGGATTTCATTCATTTTCCATCAACAAATGGCTTTATTGGCTAGATCGTGTTCTCCCTATCTGCATGGAGGAAATATTTATTTGAGCCAACGAGTTGTTTAATTCTATCAGTGCTCACACATTTTTGATAGATCCAATTTGTCACCCAACAGCTTTATTGTGAGATCTATTGCATTCTCAAATCTAGCATACCAATATTCCACTAGTGCAAGGTTTCATTCATTATTAGTGGGGGCTTTGTTTGCCAACATTTTAATTGCAAAGGATCCTCATATGATTGGGCGATTTGCAGATTGTTGATTCATTATGTTTGGCTCTAAGAGCACCTTATCTCAACATACTCGAGTCCCCTCATAATTAGGTGATTTGTGATCGACTTTTTCCTATACCCTGGCAAAGGGTTCATTTTGTTCGAGAGCACATTGTAGTGGCTTCATTGTTGGTGTCTCAGTCGGAGGAGTCTACGGTCTTTCACCTGCAATTTTCTATTTGATCAGTTCTAGTGTGGAGTGATTCTCATTACAAGCATGTTTCATCCCGAGCAGGCAGATTATATATTGTTTGCCTAAACTTCTTCACTTCACAGACTCTTTGCAAGCTTATATTTGCTGCCATTGGTCAAATTCTATTAATCATAAAATGAACTTTATAATATTATAAAGTTGCTACGAATAATATTTGTAATCTGTAGCTTAGGGTTTGTGCGGCTTGAAAAGAGTGGGCTTGCTCGTGCAAGGGAAGTGTGGTTTCACAAGACTTTTTTGTCCCATATTTGCTATGTGGTGGGAATTTTTGCTACTAATATAGCTCGTTTCACTCCATGTTTATCATGAGCACGCACTGTGGCTCTCTCCTTCACACGGGTTGTGGTCCTGTTGTGACGTTTTCACACATTGCCCCATTGCAAATTGGGACCCCTGCTTTTTTTTGCTTTTTAGGGTTTGTTTTCTAGGTTTTTTTTGTCAGTTAGCCTTTGCATTTTGAGTGGCGCCAAGGGGATCACATGGATAGCAAGTCCGGCTTAAGTGATGTCCTGATCTTGAAATTTGGCTAAGTCTGGAATGTCCTAATCCTGAAATTTGACTAAGTCTGGAAACTGAAAAACCTCCAAAAATTAGATTTTGCAATACAACTCCTGGAGGTCTGAAACCACTCTCAAACATCCTGAAAGTATATATGGAATATAACTTAAAGTATAAGTGACATTTCCTTCTTATACTTAAATGTTATATTCCAAAAAAATTATCCTGATAGAGAGTTCAAAAAGTCAAATTTCGCTCCTGTCCTTCACTGAGAATCCAGAGCGCATAGCGCTCCTGTCCCTCTCAAGAGGACCAAGGCAAAAGCGCTCCTGTCCCTCTCCAAGGGACCAGGGCGAAAAGACTTATTTGAACCATTCCTGGCCTTGTTTGGTCAAATTGAAACATCAAAGGCATAGTGAAGGACGAAATGAACATGATAGAACATCCAGACTTGATCAAAGACAATGAAATGATGGAGTTTTTGCCTAGAAGGTCAAAAGTGCTCCTATCCCTCACTGAAGGACCAGAGCGCTTTTTTTTATATGCAGAATTTTAGACCTTTTTTGGGCATTAACTCTTATTCGTAGCGTGAAGTAAGATGAAATCTTCCCTAGCAAAGGAATTTCGGGGTGAAAAGTGAGACAATTTGGCTTAGAAGGCAAAAAGTGCTCCTGTCCCTCACTGAAGGACCGTAGCTTGAATTTCAAATTTGCACCATTTTTGCAAGATTAAAGTGATTTTACGATTTGAAGAGGTCAAGGGAAGCATGTTTTGTCCATTGAATATAATTTAAGTGGTCTACAAAGGAGTAAATCAACCCAAGTGACAAAAAGTGCTCCTGTCCTTCACTGAAGGACCATGGCACTTTTTCAAGTTTCTCTTCTTTGTTTGAGATTTTATGGCAAAACTTGACTTGGATGGGAAGGACGAATGATGTTTTATGCCTTAGATGCGATTGAAGGTTTAAAAGACAAGGAAATATACCATGAAGGCAAAAAGTGCTCCTGTCCCTCTCCAAGGGACCAGAGCAATTTTCCAAAAAGTGCTCCCATCCCTCTCCAAGGGACCAGAGCGATTTTCCAAGAAAGTGTAAATTTCTTGCAAAGACAAGGCAAGTTTGTGATTGAAATGAATGGAAGAGGACATGATTAGCCCATTGAAGATAATTTGGGAAGCTAGCAAAGGATGGATAAGCTTGAAGTTGAAAAAGTGCTCCTGTCCCTCACTGAAGGACCAGAGTGCTTAACATGTTATCTAGCCTTTCTCACCAATTTTGGACAAATTGAGGCCAAGGAGCAAGTTTGAAAAAGTGTTTAAAATGCCTTGAAGTGGAATTGAGATGCAAGAGTTGCAAATTTTGACGACAACTGGCAAAAGTGCTCCTGTCCCTCTCCAAGGGACCAGGGCGCAATTTCCAAATATGACCATTTACCTTGCATTTTGAAATGATATTTTTATTACCAAGGCTCAAGATGGAGTGAAATGTGATATTCTACGCCTTGAGGGTAATTTGAAGATTAATGTGATCAAGAATTTGCACAAGGACTCAAAAGTGCTCCTATCCCTCACTGAAGGACCAGGGTGATTTTTATGAAATCAACAATTTCCCTCCGAAATTATGCTAAGGCAAGGTTGTGCGAGATAGGAAGGATCTTCTAAAGCATGATGAAAAAAGACTTGACTTCAAAATTTGAGAATCCTAGCCTAAAATACTAAAAGTGCTCCTGTCCCTCTCCAAGGGACCAGGGCGAAAATCTTTGAAAATCAATTTTGCCTTGCAAAAAGGCAAAATGAGCATGCATAGAATGGACGAAGGGGATCATTGCTTGCCCCACAACGAGAATTGGCAATTAAAAGATGAAGGATTGAGGACAAAAGTGAAAAAGTGCTCCTGTCCCTCACTGAGGGACCAGGGCGAAAATGTCCTAAGGCACGTTCCTTCTAAAGATCAAGTGAATTAAACTCAAGACTCCAATCAAAAACGCTATTTTAAAATGCCTAGATGAAGTTTTGAACGTAAAAATGAGGAATGCAAGGCCTAGATTGAGAAAAGTGCTCCTATCCCTCTCCAAGGGACCAGAGCGAAGTTAATGGCATTCATTATTTTTTACCATATTTGGGCGTTAATATCCTCCAAATTGCATTAGATGCCAAATTGCTAACTTTGCAATATTTGAAAAAATTAATTAAATTGGCATTTAATAAATTAATTTTGGGCCTCAAAAAAAAAAAAACGAATTTCTATTATAAAGGCATTTAAAATTAATTTTTGTGAAATTAAAAATTAAAAGTTGAGCGCACAAGGCATTATTTTGCCTTTATCTGACAAGTCGGCCTTCTTCTTGATGTTTTTTTTTAATTTTATTTTAAGGCTTAATTGCTAGGTCGGCCTCATGGGTAAATGGAAGGTCAGCGCTCTATATATTGAGGAGTGTTGCTTCACATCTCAAATCATTCAATCATCCTTTCAAGTGCGAAATTGGAGAGCAATTTGAGGAGCGAAATCCAGAGGAGTGGAGCGAATTTCTACTAAGTGTGGAGAAGCTAGTGGAGGGCGAAATTCATCTTGAAGGCTATTGGAGAGGCGTATTTCTTGCTAGTTTGGAGGATAATTTCCAGATTTTTTGAAGACATTTGAAGGCGAATTTCCAGATCTTGAAGAAGCTAGTGGAAGGTGGAGTTCTTTTCCAAGCTAAAGGAGGTGCATTTTATCCAAGGGAGGCTATGATCTACACTTTGCCTAGCGAAATTCATCTATTTTTGCATCATTTCTTAGAGTTTAATACTTAAGGGAAGGTATGAAGAATTACTTTTTGAAGATCTCATTCAAGACTTATTGTGATCCCATTGCAATTTTGTAAAATCTAAGTCTTGAAAACCCAATTTCCATTCATTATTAATTTGAAAATGTGTAATTCTTGATTTATCATGACCTTTTTTCAAATTAATATCTTAAGTTTTACCTTTGAAAGGTCTTAAATTTCATGCTTTAAGGTTTGATGCTCAAAAGACTAACTTTAATATTTTGTGTAGGCATCAAATGGAGATCCCGGAGTTGGAAAATCAAGCCATATCAAGGATGGTCTCCTCCAAGGACGATCAAGCAAGGACAAGGGCGACCTCCTCCAGCCAAGCATCAACAAGGATGGCCTTCCTTGGACTAACGTCATCAAGGGCGACCCCTTCCAATCCAGCATTCCAAGGCGAAGTACATCAATCATCCTGCACATCAAAGACAAAAGAAGTCAGAGCAAAGGGTTCGTTGAAGAAGCAGATAGTTCCAAATGAATTAATTAAAGCTAGCTTCTCAACAACATCAAATTGAATATCTACCAAGCTACAAGTGTCAGACGAGGTGGCATCCTAATCATCACTTCTCCAGTCAATGTGGTCCACCTCAGCATGTCCAAATTCAATGTACCTAACTCATGGAAGATGGCACGGCACAAACTCCGATGTACCTACCCCGGCTATCCATTGGTCGATTTTTCTAGAGAGGACATGTGTCCAAGCAATACAATTATTTCATTGGTCGAGCATTAAATGTTATGTAATGGTTGTAACAAACCCTAATTAGGGTTTTCATTGTTGAATCTTGGCCATTCATCTCAAATTGATCTTAGCCATCGAATTGTATTGTGGGCACTATATAAGCCCCAGCTCTTCATTTTGTAAGGGGAATAATTGAAAGCAATAGATAGAAAGCAATAGAATAGAGTTAGTGAATAGAGAGTAGTTAGAAGGTGATTAGCAGTTGATAGAATAGCAATTAGAGTAGAGTAGAGAGAGAAGGCAAAGATTGTTGCCAAGAGGTTGTTGTAAAAGACTTGTAACTTCATTAAAGAAATGGTGAAATTTATGGTTCGATTCGACAATTTGCATGGTCTCTATACTTCTCATATTTGATTTCATGTTATTAGATGAGTGGAAGAAATGTGCTTGATTGATGGTGGAATTCATATATCCATACTACTAGCAGTTTGTTGATTGCAGACTTGCCTTGTGTAGTCAACTGGAATCATTCAGCTTAAGCTTAACTTCAATTGTCACTTCTTCATTGATATGCATCAACCTGATGGTGTCTATGCCTGCAGTGATGATTTGAACATCATAAAGCTTTCCTTCGAAGATCGCACTAACCTTGTGGAGATGGTCCTGGGATGTCAAAACAAGACTTAGTTAGAATTCCATCAAAGATCATTCATTGCTCTTACATTCTTAGTGTTAGGATTAGATCTTTTCCTCGCCCTCATCTTTTTTCCTTTTTTCAAATCTAAGCTAGTAGAATCCTATGTTCCAACAATATTTAAAGCAAATCAAAAGTTCAGTCATCAAGTGTAAGTCCCCTTGTGATTCCAGCAATCACATCATACCACAAAGAGCTTATCCACACGTAGAGACCCTACATCGAAGAACCTTGGAGTCATCCTGATTGATCCTTTTTCGCGACATCTTCAGCAATCAGAGGCTTTATTCAAGAGAGGATAAGGTACCCTTGGGTATTTTATTCTGTGTTTGATAGTGTACAAAATATACGTCAACAAGTCCCCACTTCATGTGCTCGATAGTTGGTGACGCAGTTGTGCATTTGACCTACACACGTAGCTTGTGGACTCGTTGACCGGTAGTTGACTTGGTGCGGCTTGCCCGCCAATTCATCAAATATTACCCTAAGGGGCCCCATTTTTTTTGTACTGCAATTTGCTCCATGTGATTGTGTGGTGGAACCTAGGGCTAATTTTTGCCTCAAAGTACCTTTTATAGGCCTTTTTGTCAAACTTGTACAACTTTTGCATCTAGAGTCCGTTCTCGGCAAACGATATCCTTGGAAAGCTCTTTTTGCCAACTTCGTCGTGGTTAAGGTATTTTTTCAATATTTTGCAATTTGCTACTCCATTTACTCCATTGAAGTTGCATATTGGTTTTGTTCTATTTCTTGTGAACAAAGGAGTTATTTGTTGGTATTGTGAGGAAAATTTGTTGCATTCTCTTGTTTGCTCATAGATTTTACTAAAATGGAACTTCTCACGCCATACAATTATCACAAGTGGAAAGAAGATATGGCAATTTTGCTGTTGAAGTTGCAATTGCAGTGTATCGCATATGGCCAAGATCTTGAACCCATGGGTGTTGTAGATAAGACAAAATGATTTGATAGACATGATGAAGCTCTCGGTACTCTTCTTTTGTCCATTTCTCTTGATCTTTGATATCATGTTGCATCTTGTAAACATCCCAATGAGATTTGGACTAACCCAGAAAATCTCATTGGTAGGCAAGTTAAGATGAGTAAATTTCATTTGGAGAATGAACTAATGAGCCTTGATCTTAGACATTTTGATGGCATTCAGGACTACTTCACCAAACTCAATCGTCTTTGAAAGCAATTGTTTGAATGTGAGGTTACAAAAGATGATGAACAATTGGTACTTTCTATTCTCTCTAAGCTAGGGTCTGATTATTCTATATTTGTTTATGCATTTTATGCATTTTATGCTACTATGGATGCCTTCTCTCAATAGTTTTGCAACATGGCTCACAAGGGAACAAGCAAAGTTGGCACATATGGGGACATTGACGTCACCGCAGTCTCAAGCGCTTCTTGCAAAGGACCCAAATCCAAAGGCTTCAAATGGCAAGGGCAAGAAACAAGAAAAGGCTAAGTCTAATGAGAGAGCTAAGAATCATTTGTCTGTGGAGTGTAGGATCTACCAATGGGGAATCTGTTATTGCCTCCTTCAGTTTGTGAAGATTAGTTTCCAGGGGAGAAGTCATTGGTCTACAGTTCATCATGCCAAATCTCTTCAATATGTCTAAGGTGCACTTCCCTTGATTAAGCACAATGTTGTCAGAGTTTTGCCAAACTTCCAACCCAAGGAAGTAATGTAGAAGGCCTAAATCCTTCATATCAAACTCCTTCTCAAGGTCTTTCTTACATTGATCAATAAGATGACCTCCTGTAATTAAAAGATCGTCAACATACAAGATCAATATCAACATATCACCTTTGATTCGTTTGAAGTATAGATTTGGATCTGCGTCATTCTTTGAGAATCCCAATCCCATGAGGTAGCTGTCAATTCTTTCATACCAGGCCCGGGGGGCTTGTTTCAGTCCATATAGGACTATCTTTAATCTGCACATGTGATTCTGCATTGTGAATCTCAAAACCTTCTGGCTGCTCTAAGTAGACTTCCTCCTCAATTTTCCCATTCAGGAAAGCAGTCTTTACATCCATCTAATGGACTTTCCATCCTTTGGCTGCTGCAATAGCTAGTACTGCTCTGATTGAGGTGTATCTAGCAATTGGAGCGAAAGTTTCATCATAGTCTATTCCCTCCTTTTGTGAGAACCCTCTGGCAACAAATCTGGCTTTATGTTTCTCTATGCTACCATCTGCAGCATGTTTGATTTTGAATAGCCACTTGGATGAAACAACAAATTTTCATTTTGGTCTAGGAACAATTTCCCAAACATCATTGTTTAAGATGGATTGATATTCCTCTGACATGGCATCTTTCCATACTTGGTGTTTAAGTGCTTCTGATACATTAGAAGGTTCTGTTTTGGAGAGATCATTCATTAAGGCCACATAGCTAGTGAATCTTTGGGGCCTCTTACTTTCTCTAAAGGTCCCTGAAGGAGCTACAAAATTCCTTGCATCTTCCATTGTTTTGTGCATAGTTGAAAAACTCGGACTCGCCACGGACTCGGCAAACCAAAAATTTGGACTCGGACTCGGACTCGTGAAGGACTCGTGAAAGACTCGGCAAGGACTCGGCAAAAAAAAAACCGTAGTTTTACAAAAAAACATAAAGAAATTAATGCATTTAGAGAACATAAGAGCCATAATTGAAACATTACACATGTCACATACTCATAGTTTCAAACTTTCAACTCTAAAATGTATAATACCAAGATTTCTTCAATGCTAATTATGCTTTTATATGGAGCCTAATCAGACTCGGAGGTTAAATTTTCCCTACTTCCATCGGCGCAATTTCCCCCTATATTTTTCGACGGGGGTTTGGGGGCAACGCCCCCAAGTTGGGGTCAAGGGGCATCATCAAAGGATCCTGAAATTTGACTAAGTCTGGAAAATTGAAGAATCCTCCAAAAACTAGATTTTGCATTATAACTCCTGGAGGTCCGAAACCACTCTCAAACATCCTGACAGTATATATGGAATATAACTTAAAGTCTGGAATGTCATCCTGATCTTCAAATGCCCTGAAATTTGGCTAAGTCTGGAATGTCTTCTTGATCCTGAAATCTGACTAAGTCTGGAAAATTGAAGAATCTTCCAAAAACTAGATTTTGCATTATAACTCCTGGAGGTCCGAAACCACTCTCAAACATCCTGACAGTATATATATGGAATATAACTTAAAGTTTACTTATACTTAAATGTTAAATTCCATATATGAATCCTGACGGAGAGACCAAATTTTTTCACATGTTAAACTCAATTTTAAAGCTTGCATGACATTTTTTCTCGGTCGCGCGAGTCCATCTAAAAGACTCGCGAGTCGTTTGCAAGGATGTTAAACTCAATTTTAAAGCTTGAATGACATTTTTTCTCAGTCGCGCGAGTCCATCTGAAAGACTCGCGAGTCCTTGCAAAAGACTCGCGCGAGTCCTTGCAAACGACTCGCGAGTCTTTTAGATGGACTCGCCTCGCGAGTCCTTGGCGAGTCGACTCGTGGCTCCCATGGACTCGCGAGTCCGTGGCGAGTCCACGAGTTTTAAAACTATGGTTTTGTGAACCCATAGTGGTCTTTTCTTAGGGTTTTCCTGGTGTGGAATCTGAACTTCATTCTCATTCTCTTTTGAATACTCCCTCTGAACCTCAGGAACATGATCCTTTTCTAGGTTTGAAGGTGGAACATAAGTCTCTGACTGAATAGAGTATCTAGCCCTTTTGAAGGATGTCTTCTTCAAATATTACATCTCTACTGAGTTCAATATTATTATGTCCAGTTACAAATATCCTATAGGCTTTAGAAGTTTCACTATACCCAACAAAGATTCCTTTTCTTCCAGAAGGTTCTAGTTTTGTTCTTTTCTCTTTAAGTATATGAATATAAACAGGGCACCCAAATATCCTAAAGTGAGTGATGTCAGGTTTTATACCTGTGAAAACTTCTTCAGGGGTTTTATCTTCAATGTGGGAGTGAGGGCATCTATTTTGTATATATACAGCAGTGTTGGAGGCTTCCGCCCAAAGATGTGTTTCTAAGTTTTGGTCAAGAAGCATGGCTTTGGCTGCCTCTACAATGGTTCTATTCTTTCTCTCAGCAACACCATTTTGTTGAGGGTTGTAGGGGACAGTGAACTCCCTCTTAATCCCAGCAGCTTTACAAAATTCTCTAAAGATGTCTGAAGTGTATTCCCCCCATTATCAGTCCTTAAGGTTTTTATTTTCCTTTCGGAAGAGTTTTCAGAGAGGGATTTGAATTCCTTAAATCTCTTGAGAATCTCTTCCGATTCCTTACGTTTAAGAAAATAGATCCAGGTCTTCCTGGAGAAGTCATCAATGAATATTACATAGTAAAGGAACCCCCCTAATGATGGTACAGACATTGGCCCACATAGGTCAGAGTGAACTAGCTCTAAAACATTGCTTGTTCTCCTAGAACTGTTCTGAAAGGAACTCTTAGGATTTTTGCCTAGGGCACACCCCTTACATGTACTAGAATGGTATTGTTTTAACTAAGGCAAACCAATTACTAATTTTGTCCATTGAACATAAAGCACGAAAGTTTAAATGACTTAATCTTCTATGCCAAATTTCATTTGAATATGTAATCTCATGAAGTAGGGCTAGGTTAGATTCAGTACATACCTCGTATAAATAGCCTTTTCTATGTCCTAGGGTTGTAGCCTTCTTGATGGAAGATTTTTGTGGCCATACTAGAACTTTACCATTCATGAACGTTATTTTGTACCCATCATCTTCAAGTGCGGATATGGAGATTAAGTTCCTCTTGATGCCAAGAACGTATAGGACTCCAGTGAGTTGAAGAGACATGCTTGTATTCAGCTTAATGCTACAGGTACCGACGCCTTTCACTGGATGTGCAGAGTCATCACCAATGGTTACTTCCTCATCAGTTTCTTCTACAATGGAATCCAATAATTCTCTATACCCAATGATGTGTCTTGAAGACCCACTGTCAATGATCTAGGTGTTAGATTTATTGGACACTTGATTGGAGAGAACAGAGTAGAATACATGCTTCTCAGAGTCATATTCTTCCCCTTTAACTTTTGCAAATGTAGCTTGTTGTCTGATTCTATCTAGACATATTGCTGCATAGTGTCCATATTGATCACACATAAAGCATTGAATGTGAGAGTTGTCTCTTTTAGATGATCTTTTGTCATGTCGGTTCTTTCTCTTCTTGAAGTGTTTCTTCTTGTTTTTCTTGTTGGAGTTGGTATTTAAAACATGGAGATCTTCATCTATATTCTTTTGTTTGATCCCCTTCTTATTTAGCCTTGACACTTCTTGAAGACAATCTGCTCTTAGCCTATCAAATTTTGGATATTTATCTCTTGCACTAATGCCTTGGATGAATGTCTCCCATGTACTAGGCAACACATCTAGAGCAATGAGTGTTAGCTCTTTGCTCTGGATCTCATATCCAAGCGTTGCCAATTCATCCCTAGGGCTGATATCCACATAAAGTATGCATTGATTGACTCCCCTTTGTTCATACTTATATGGTTTATTTCTCTTTTTAGAGCCAGGGTTCTACTTGCATTATTTATTTCAAATGCACTTTCGAGTGATTTGAACATCTGATAGGTGGTTTCATGTTTTGTTATTATTGGCATGATGTGATTTCTTACTCCATCGACTATGATCATCATAGCTTTTTCATTTCCCTCGACCCATGTTGATTTGTCAGGTTCATCCTCTGGTTCTTCAGATTCAACTTTAATAAATGATTCAACCTTGTTTTCTTTTAGAATCATTTTAATTCTGAACTTCCATGATGAGAAATTGTCGCCTCCTTCAAGTCTGTCCTCAAGTCTGATAACGTAAGCCATGGGAAATATGATGTTTATATCTTCGGTTTGAACTTCTCAAATTTGAATGCCTCGGGTTCAATCAGCGTGGCTCTGGTACCATGTAAATGATATTCAAATTTATGTTCAAGTCTGAAGTTATGTATATTATTATTCTCCTTACTGATATTTTCTTTGTCTTATGTCACAGGTTGCTGAAGATAACATTAATAATTTCAATGTTTCTCCAGCACTTCATTTGCACGTACTTATAGCATGCCTTGCCTTGATCGGTCATGTCTTTTGATCAGTCATGTCTTTTAGACATGTCTTGATCGGTGCTTAGACACCCCTTCGGTTAGTATAAACACATTACTTCTGTGTTGTGCTGTTAATCATTGGTCACGTCTTTCCTCTTTAACGTGTGTTATACCGATCACTATCAGTCACGCTATTTAACATATGCCGATAGTTATTAATAATCGGGGCAATGTATAGTTACCCGATAAGTGATTGGGATAAGTTAAACATAATCAACGATTAAATGATTTGATATTAATATGTGTTTTAGAATGATAACTATTATAGTTATCATATGATAGCATTTAATCAATGCTATCATATGATAGCTATGGTAGTTATAATCCCGGTCTGATCACAACATGATTAATATTATCGATTATGCATATGAGATGGTTATAACATGTTCATTTATTTAATCATGAGGCCTATACTTAAATTGGAGTTATATCGATAAGGCAGATGATTGAATGAGAGATAAATGAAGTCTCTCATTCAATCATTTATCTTACCGAAGCTACTAAGTTTCAACAATTACATTATTTAAAATTTCCTAAGTGAATTGATATTTGTCGTGGGGTAGTTGGATATTACCTACTCTCTACCTACCCTCGCATCTTGTTGAGACACATATCACTATCTTGTGCTCTCACCTCTCTAGCCTATTGCTTTATAAGCAGGCTCATTGTACATTGTTAATCATCTCAATATCATTCATCTTTCTAGTGAAATAATTTTCTCTCTATTGTGAAGGTTATATTGTTGTTTTTAGTCCTGGAAGAGGAGTCTTTTCTCCAACAGTTTTCTCCTGTAAGAGTTTCCACGTAAATCTGTGTTCCTCTTGGTGTTGCATATTTGTTTTATCTTGCATGATTGATATTTCTAGGATACTTGACTTCTGAAAAAGTAAAATATTGTTTTATACTGATTCACCCCCCACTGTCAGTATAAGCCTATACTCTTCATGTTTCTTGTGTCTATAGATTTATCCTTGGTATTGATTATCATTTATACCTTATTGTTTATGTTGCCGAGGTGTTCTTGATGTGATTTTGTATTGGAATCTAGATTATAATTATATATTGTGTGATGCATGTGACCCTCTCACGTCTAGATCTGATAGTGTATATATATATATATATACCTTATTGTTTATGTTGTCGAGGTGTTCTTGATGTGATTTGTATTGGAATCTAGATTATAATTATATATTGTGTGATGCATGTGACCCTCTCACGTCTAGATCTGATAGTGTTTATATATATATATGATAAATGATTGATATTTCTAGGATACTTAACTTCTGAAGAAGTAAAATATTGTCTTATACTGATTCACCCCCCACCCCCCACTCTCAGTATAAGCCTATGCTCTTCATGTTTCTTGTGTCTATAGATTTATCCTTGGTATTGATTATCATTTATACCTTATTGTTTATGTTGTCGAGGTGTTCTTGATGTGATTTTGTATTGGAATCTAGATTATAATTATATATTGTGTGATGCAGGTGACCCTCTCACGTCTAGATCTGATAGTGTTTATATATATATATACCTTATTGTTTATGTTGTCGAGGTGTTCTTGATGTGATTTTGTATTGGAATCTAGATTATAATTATATATTGTGTGATGCATGTGACCCTCTCGCGTCTAGATCTGATAGTGTTTATATATATATATATAAAAACACTATATATATATATATATATATATATATATATATATATATATATATATATATATATGTACATATACATATATGTATATAATGCACACATATTAATAGATGGGTGCTATTATTATTATGATAGCATTCTAGATAATTGTCGATTATCACATTTCCATATTTGGATGATATGCATTGATATTGAGATATTTTGGATGTGATGCTTATATGATTTATCTGGCACTGTACCCTATTGAATGATTGTGCATTGCTTCGACTATTATGTATGGTGTAGGTACAACTGATGTGTGACTTGATTGTGCACACTATGTAGGTACAAGGTTGTTTCCCCACCTAAATATGCAAGTCTAGGACATTTCTCCAACATTGGTAACATCAAAGATGTCACATTCAGCCTGATGTGTTTTAAAATCCCTTTTGTATTCAAATTAAGCAAATGAGTCTTGTGATATCCTATGTGAATCTACATCCGAAGCGATGACAATTATGGAGTTCACTTGTGTTGTGTGTTAAACCATAATTGTTTGATTTCAATTGTGATTGATTATTCCCTCATTGAATTTGATCATATTTTGATAGAAGAACCATTCAATGTTAATGATATTTGATGCATTGAGAAGAGGAAGTTGGAGAAGAAAAGAAAAATTGCTAATTATATTAAAGTATTTAGAAGTTTAATTTAATCATTCAGCATTCCTATAAATGAGGAAATGATTCAAGCAAAATAGAAAACAAAAAATTAGGAAAATAGAAATAAAATGAAAAAGAAAATAGAAAACAAAAAATGAGATAAAGAGAAAGAGGGCTTGCATAATTATTCCTTGTTTGTGGAAAATGGATTGAATTAGCTTGTTGGAGCGATTGCTTTGATTTGGATTAGAAAGGAAAGCATTGTTGGTGTGACTGGATTGTATGAGGATTGTTTCTCCAATTCTGAGTTAACTGCATGAAATTAACATTTTGTGGGCTCCAAGATTAAGGCATTTTACTTCATTTTCTTAGTTTTTGTATCTCCCAATTATGCTTTGTCATGCCCACTCTGGTGGCTGCATATGGCTCTAATTTTAGATTGCATCCATAGTATATTTATCATGTTAGTTGCTGTTTGTAATGCCTCTCTAGGCCGGCTACAAATAAGGAGGTATTGTGATATTATACCTTAGCTATAAGATATCAATGGATATATATATTCGATATTAAATGCTAATCAATATAGTTAGGAATATGGATAATTGAGGATGTGTGGTTGGCTTAGGACTTGATGCTTAAAATGAATATGTTTCGGTAATGTTTTCATAGGATGAAGAATGACTATTTTTATAAGGGATTTTGACGTACTAACCTATGTTGCAGCAGCTGAAGTTATACTATTTACTTGAGAATTTCATATTATTGGCTTTCTATGGTAACGTCAGGTTTATGCTGGCAATCCATTGTTTTTATGTGATGTTAGAATTAATAATTTTTTATTATTAAGTGTTGATTATAAGTGAGTTTAGTTTATTTCATTATTACTTTGGAGCAATTAATAATTGATGCATATGTTGGAATGTATCAATTTATTTAAGGAATAAAATAATACTTTATCTTTTGATTAATAAATTAGTATTATAGTTGTAAATAAATTAATTAATAAAAATGCTTCGTTTAATAAAGTTAATAAAAAGCTTTATTTATTGTTTTATTGAGTCATATTTTAATGTTTGATAAATTGAATGTTTTTAATTTCTTGGGTATTTGTAATTAAATATTTAAATTAACTTTTTTTAAAAGGGGTTGCTTTTTGGATCTTTTGTGCATGCGTTTTTAATGAAAACCCTTTTATATTCTGGAAAATGGCCAAAATAGGGGGTGGTTGTTTTCATTTCGGGGTTTCTTTGGGAGAAATCTTTGGACCAAGAAATTTTGTAATGTGACCGTGCTCATCCTTGGATTTTGCGAACAAAGTTCTCGGCAAAGAAATTGGGCAAAGGTTTTGGGATGAAGTTTTGAAGGTTGGATCTTGCCTTTTTGGTTAATGGAGTGTTGTCGGGTGTTGGAACTCAAGGCTTCACCTACAAGTATCATTTCCAGGAATGCGTTCCCAGGTAGGATTTAAATGCCTTATAGCTGTGTTTTTTTCTTTATTTAATTTGTAAGGAAAATCAATTAGTTGTATATGAAAGATTGTTTGAAACTTAGTTATTACTCCTGGGGATTTTGAGTTTAAATTTTGTTTCTATGTCGAGGTTTTCAATTTGGTAAATTTTGGTGTTGCCCAGGTGTTTTTTGGGGTTTTTGGTGTTCCAGATTTTTAGTCCTTCTAGGTTATAAAAATCATTAGTTATATTTTAATTGGAAGTTTTGCTTGTCTTTGGTTATTGCAATTCTTGATTTTCAATCAAGAAATTTCATATGATTTATCAAATTCTTAAAAGATATCTCTTCTTTTTTTTGATGTAGAATTCAATTCAGAAAATTGTTAATTTTTATGTATTAAAATTTATTGATTTCAAAAAAAAAAGTAATAAAATTATCTTTTTTGTTTTGTTGTGGGAGTCCACCCACAGCCGTGGGCGGCTCAATCCACACAGTGGGGAGCCGTACCCACATTGTGGGGGGAATGCTCCTCCCACAGCTATGGGGAGGGAAGCCTCCTCCATCGTGTGGGGAGGGAGTACCTCCCACAGCTGTGAGGGGGGGGGGGCGCTCAACCCAACCCCCGCGGTCTGTGCATACAGCAGGCCAAAATTTATTTTTTTATTATTTTTTTGTTTTTTTTGTTTAATATATATATATATATATATATATATTTGTGTGTGTCTGTTATATTAAATTATTTTGTTTTAAGGGATTTGGATTTATGAAATTTGGTTTGTGAAATTAAATTACTTTGTATATAAATTAGTTTCAATGAGACTTTTCATATATGTTTAATTTGGTGTTAATAAAATGAAATTATATTATATTTGTTTTGCAATAATGAAATTACATTATTTCATTTTTGTTTTAAAATTAAATTAAATTATTGGTAATTCTATGAATCTTTCTTGTATCGAAAATAATACTAACAGAGTAATTTATTTTTTATTCTATTAACTGGAAGATTACATTTTTCACTATATTATTATTTTCGTTCATGATCGAATACCTATAAATACTTTTATATATGTCTAATTGGATATACTTTACTATTATTCTTTTGTAATCAATATATTCACATGTTTGATGGCAAGGATTAATTATTCTAATCCGTAGATAATCTTTTGTATATCTTTGTTTATATTGTGTTAATTTAATCAAAATTGGTTGTCTTTGGTTAGATTGGGATAATGAACTTAAATGGGAATGCGCGAGTTTATGTGTTCCAAATGTTTTAATTGAATAATGTGTGTAGTATTATTGACATTAATGTATCATTATTTTGTGGAGATACTTTAGTTAGTGATACTTGATTATATGTCAATGCTAGTCATTTCTCCATCGTTGGTTCTGCAAACGTGTGTTGTTTTGTATTGGTGAAGTTAATGGGCCAAACCTACTTTATGCCTTGATGTTAATACTTGACTTGGGTATTGTTTTGATATTTAATTAAACCCAACCTGTGATCTTTAATGCTCTAGTAGTCTAAGCCATCAGGTGTAATCAGATTTGTCTGTATGTTAGAGGCTATCCTTTAAAAGCAATAGTAATCCCAAGTATCTTCTTGTATGAAGATAATATATGGAAATTAAGATTCATTACGATGAATTAGGTATACATTTCCTTGGTATTAATCTATATCCTATTAATTTTATGATCAGATTAGATAGACAGTAAATCGAACACAATTGCACAGAGTGTACCTTGGGAAAACCTTCCTCTTGAAGGTGAAAAACCCAGCAATGAAGTATATCTTTATTATTTCAAATATGACAAGTAACTTTACAGAGAATTACTTCACACTCTGAAGCAATAGATTCACCCTGGACTGTTGTATGCAATCCGAATTGCTGTAGGAATGTGGACTGCTTAATCATGATCTATTCTTGTTCGATCTGACTTCTATATGAAAGATTCGCCTTGTAGATGAGAGCACACAACTAAGGAATAAAATCGATCTGTTGGAGAAGAACATGAACTGCTAATTATTGAACTGTTGTAGGATAATGTATATTTGATCTGCTTGTTGTATGAATAAATCGATGCCTTGAGGGAGCGAGACAAACCATATATATACCTGATCATATGATCCTTCAACCAGCACGACTTCTCCAAGAGTCAACCATCATATTAAACAACACGTCTCTTCATTAGATAATTTACATTGAATCAACACGTCTTAAGGTTGGCGGATTAATACAAAATCGGCACATTATGTAATAATTATATTATTAATATACGCAAATCATATTTGCTCATTTGTCATTTTAATTGTTTTTATTAAATCAGTATATGTAATTGTCTAAGGCCAATAGGCCAATTAGACAATTAAGTTATCTATGTTGGCCCTGAAGGAGTCCGACCATAACTACCATATTATCAACACTCTCTCTTAGCTAGGGAGGAATCCTTCTCGATCTCTGAGTCACATAGTGACATCCACCATGGCTACTCCCAGAGGTTGGGTCCATCATGGCTACTCCCATGAATGCAAATGCAACTGAACATAAGTGCTCATCACAAAATCACTCAATGTCCTAGAGGATGAACAAACACAAGTGCTAAGTCATGGAGTCTCTCACATGACATCCACCATGGCTACTCACAGAGGGTGGATCCACCATGGCTACTCCCAGAGGGTGGAACAAGGGCTTTCACCTCAAACTTCTCTCACAGAGAAGAATGCATTAACAAGGGCTTGTACCTCAAACTTCTCTCACGGAGAAGAATGCATTATAGTACATCTCAAGAAATCATTGATGGTGAGACTCTGTAACATACATCAAATACTCAAGCATATAACGGCTAGTTTATGAACGCTAAAAAAAAACAAGAAAGCAAGTAACGGCTAGTTTAATCCTTTTTTATTAGAGAAAATAATGAACATGAAAAGTTGATGCCATTATCATATGCATTTTTTTATAATAAAAAAATAATTACAGTGCAGGAAGAAAAATATTCTTCATTGAACAAAATAAACATTAGTTCTTTGGAAACATGAACAGAAAATACGTTTGCAACTAATTTCTATAAAAAGGAAAAGATGAAGGGTTTAGAATGTACTTTTCATTTATTATCTGGCAAACTTGCTCATCTTTAAGTTTTCTCTAAATGATGGAGGGGAAAAAGATATCACCAAGGTGTTTATCCACCCATCCTTAGATCGTTTTTTATCCCCCTTTCTCACTTCTAACTGAAGAGGCCCGACCCTCCGCAAGGGTAAAGGAAATGGTTACGTCAAGTCATGCTGGAACTGGTGTAAGATCCTACAGCCGTAATCAAATTACACCCTATAGCTACCTGCTAACTAGTATGATTTCCTGACTATGACCGTATCCGGAATCTCAGAACTGACAAGCACTACGTGTAGCTAGTGCACCATGGCCAAGGATTTTTCTACAAGATTACATATGGGCCAGTTCCACCCTATCCGACTTGCACTCTTAGATTTATTAACAAAAAAATAGAACCAGTAACTCATAAGGATTCTTCCTAATTTACTGGTGAGGTTGACACTCTTTCCTGAATTAATTATATTCTCATTTTTATGAAATGCTGGGAACCGAAGTCCCTACCGTACAATAAATAAACAATAAAAACACCAGCAGTAGTTTTCACCAAATGACTCTTTCAAAACAATTACGCAGAAGAAGAAAGAAAGGAAGAAAGAGCTTTTGTTGAGCTGCTTAGAAAAATTTTTCTATCAAGTTTCCAGGAGAACACAACACTAAACTGAAGAGCTCTTCATAGTCATAATCTAATGTTTCATTGCAGCAAGTATATATGCTTCTTTACTGAAACAAAAAATTAACAAAGAGTCCACATGCCTGGAAATTGAGATGAAGTAGTATCAGTTCAACCCACTGTGAAAGACCTAGCTGCTACGATGGACTGTTCTGGCTTCCTTCCAGTAGCTGTTGTTCATTCTCCAACCTCTATCTTTTCCAGAAACCCCTCCTGGTTCTTTTCCCAGAGCCAAAAAAGTAAACAAAAAGCAAACACCAAAAAAAGACAATGAGGATTCATCCTTCCACTCCCTATAATGCTCCGCCACCCTAATGTTTTACGGAGTTGCACCAAATTTCCGCCATCTCCTGTCATGGTTCTAGAAAGCAATATCCACGTCTGAGGAAGAAAGAAGAAAAGAAAATCACGAACCCTTCCGCATACCCCAAAAATCAATATAATATGTCCTTAGAAAAGAATGAATGATTCCCCGATAAAGAGTATGGAATAACTTGATAATAAAACATTATAACGCCATTCGAACTTATATTATATAGAATTAGATTTTATGAGAAGCGTAAATAAGTTAAAGAGAAATTAAAATAACTAAGTCATTATTTTTTTAATAATAACATTAAATTAATAATAAGGTAAATAAATATTCCTTTACACAATCAATTCAAATTTAATTAATTAAATACCTTTCTTAGAATCATTTTACAATTGATCAAAATATATATTTTAAACGTAAAAATATACAGAGTCTACTTTCTCAAGTTGAAAACATGTCAAATAAAGGTATTAATTAAGACAATATTAGAAGGTACATTTAAAGATAATGCAATGCCAGTACCAAGGTTAGACAAATGAGCATGGAGCAACTCGGAGACACTAACGGACATATTTCCCATGGTCCTAGTAGGGAAACCTAGGTTGACAAGGTCACACTAACTGACATCAGGTAGTACATAGCAGTCTTTGTATACCATACAATCATTGACTCTAACCATCTCTCTTCCCTCTTTCCCAGTGATATCTTTTTCCCCTTCTTCTTGGAGGCCAAGTCATTCTTGCATCCACTTGTCCAAACTAGAGTAGTTAGTCTGACATCTCGACATTTCAACCTTAATGTTTATATTCGTTAAATCAGAAGATGAGTTCAAACATTACTTTATGAAAATGAAACAACACAACATTTCATATATTTTATAATATTCAAAAATAAGAAATAAAGCAATTTCTAACTAGGGCACCATTTAGGCTAAACCATTGTTTCTAGCATTCAATACCATTTAGGGCATCATTGTTTAACCGAATAGCATTGTTAGCAAAACCAAAATCTTGTACGGCATCAAAATCATTGTTTCAGAAACCAGTATCCATCTAAGCCATCAACACAACTAAGTATCAAAATAAGAGTATATAGGATGGGATGTGACAGAGTCCCTCTTAGCAAGTGCTACATTCTCTACAACTCCAAGCTTGTCTCGAAAATGCACAAACTTCACTTTGGCAAGTCAGCAATCTGTTCCTTAGTACAAATGTATCTCAACTGAACAACATTCCTTTGTACCATATCTTTGATGTAGTGGTACTGGATCTCAATACGTTTTGTCCTGTCATGAAATACTGGATTGACAAATAGCTTCACAAAGCTTTCGTTATCACAATGAATAACTCTAGGCTCCAATGATTGTCCAGACTCCAAACAATCCTGCAACGACCTTCCGAAGCCACACTACTTTGCGAATTGCCACACATGCTGCAATGTATTCTGCCTCTGCGGTGCTCAGTGCCACTGAAGACTGTTTCCTGCTACACCAGGAGATCATAGCAGATCCCAAACTGAAACAACCAGAGGTGCTCTTCCGATCAGTAACACAAGTATCTCAAGATATTCTTAGTTGCAACTAGATGTATCTGCCTTGGTTCACACATGAATTGACTAAGTGCACTCACTGCATAGCAAATATCCGGTCTAGTGTTAACTAGATACATCAAGGATCCAATCAACTGTCTATACATAGAAGGATCCACAAGATCTGAACTAGCTGCACATTCCCTCAATTTCTTCAAGTTAGTTTCCATTGGTGTGGACATAGACTTGCAATCTAACATTCCAAATCTCTTCAAGATGTCAATGGTGTATTTTCCTTGACTCAAGATAATCTCATTAGGCCTCTGCTATACTTCCAAACCTAGAAAGAAATGTATGAGTCCTAGGTCCTTCATTTCAAATTCTAAAGTCAACTCCTCCTTGCATCTAAGGATGAGATGATCTTCCCCGATAACAAATAGGTCATCAACATATAGTACCAAGATTAACATTTCACCATTGAATACCTTGAATTAAAGATTCGGATCAGCATCATTTTGCAGAAACCCAATCTCACCAAGTATTTGTCAATTCTTTCATACCATATAATGCTTTCTTCAATTTCCATACATGAGACTCTTTTCCATGAATCACGAAACCCTCAGGTTGCTCAATGTAGACCTCTTCCTCAATCACACCATTGAGAAAAGTTGTCTTCACATCCATCTAATGTAGCTTCCATCCTTTAGCTGTTGCAATGGCAATGATGGTCCCGATGGAAGTATACCGAGCAACAGGAGCAAATGTTTCTTCATAGTCTATTTCTTCTTTTTGAGAGAAACCACGAGCCACAAATCTAGCCTTGTATTTCTTAACGCTTCCATCAGTTGCATGCTTAATCTTGTACAACCACTTGGAAGATACAACTGACTTCCCCTTAGGTCTAGGAACAATATCTCAAACGTCATTCTTAATTATGGAATGATACTTGAGCCTTAAACTCTTTAAATCTACCTAGGACTTCATCAAACTCATTAGACCTTAAGAAGTAAATCCAAGTCTTCCTAGAGTAGTCATCTATGAAAGTTACATAATACAAAAATCCACTTGGGGATGCCATTGACATTGGCCCACATAAATCAGAATGTACAAGATCTAGAATTTCTTTAGACCTACTTTCACTGCTATGAAATGGACTCTTAGTGTTTTTACCCAGAGCACAACCTTTACATGTATCATCATGAACATGACTAAGTTTAGGAATACCTTTCACCATCTTCTCCACTAATGGAAAAGCCTTGAAATGTAGATGTCCAAGTCTTCTATGCCATAGTTCGCTGGAATTGGAAGAGTCATGTAGAAGAGCTTGAACTGAACAAGTGGAAAGCTTGTAAAAAATCTCATATCAATTACCAATCACACGAGTAGTCTTGATGTTGGAGTTCCTTGGCCAAGCAAGAACTCTCCAATCTGAAAATGCTACTTGATAACCTTTATCCTCCAAGGCTGAAATAGATATTAGATTCCTCATGATTCCTAGTACGAATAGAACATCACTTAGATGAAGAGAAATTCCATAATCTAGATTGAGTGATGTAGCACCAAATCCTTTCACCGAATAGCGTGCATCATCTCCAATGATTACTAGAAGGTGAGACTCCCTTTCCACTAAATCGGAAAGATGATCTCGATAGCCTGTGATGTGTCAAGAGGCCTCACTATCAATTAGCCAGGTGTCACTATCCGTGGGAACATTACTTGATAAGGCAAATATGAAGAATCCATTAGAGTTGTCTTCAGCTTCCTTTTGAGTAGAGACTTCATTAATGTTTGCCTCTTGTTGCTTAGGCCTCGTCAAACAATCTCTTGTGAAGTGACCAAACTTGTCACATCTAAAGCATTGGATGTGGGAGAGATCTTTCTTCTTCTTCTTTGAATCAGATGCAAAGTCTAACTTTTGATCTCTATTCCTCTTGAAGTTGCCTTTCTTCCAATTTCTTACTTTCTTCTCAGTAGATTGGGTGGCAAGAACATGAGTGTCTTCATTTTGAGAATTTTTAACAATTCCCCAAGCAGCCAACCTTGATTCTTCTTGGGTGCAGTCAACACGAAGACGATCAAACTTAGGGAATTTGGATCTCCCACTTATACCTTGAATAAATGCCTCCCAAGAATGAGGAAGGCCATTCAATGCTAGAATGGCAAGATCCTTGTCCACAACATCATCTCCAATGGCACTTAGCTGATCTCTCAATTCTGAAATCTTCATGAAGAAGGATATGACTGATTCTCCCTTCACCATCTTGACTTGGTGATGTTGTTGCCTCAATGCAAATGCCCTGCTTGTGTTGTTGGTCCCATACATCCTTTCCAAGGTTCTAAACATGTCTCTTGCATTTGACATCTTGGAAATGATGGGCACTAGGTGATCCTTCATGGACTCAATCAGGATCTTCTTAGCTTAGACAGATTCTTCTTGAACTGAAGTTTCTCTTCTTGATCTTCAAGCTCTCGTTGATCTTTTCCTTCCACGAACTGAAGATCATCATTTTCCTCAAGAGTAACAAGAATTCTGAACTTCCATGAAGTGAAATTTGAAGCACCTTCGAGTCTATCTTCAACCTTCAACCCATACATCATTTTGATGTTGGAAATTGATTCTTGAATGTGAAGGAGGGAGAGCTTCACTGCTAACAGACAATCTGATCACAATCGATTCAAACCCGCTCTGATACCATGTTAATTTTATGATCAGATTAGATAGACAGTAAATCAAACACAATTGTACAGAGTGTACCCTAGGAAAACCTTCCTCTTGAAGGTGAAAAACCCAGCAATGAAGTATATCTTTATTATTTCAAATATGACAAGTAACTTTACAGAGAATTACTTCACACTTTGAAGCAATAGATTCACCCTAGACTGTTGTATGCAATCCGAACTACTGTAGGAATGTGGACTGATTAATGATGATCTATTCTTGTTCGATCTGACTTTTGTATGAAAGATTCACCTTGTAGATGAGAGCACACAACTAAGGAATGAAATTGATCTGCTAGAGAAGAACACGAACTGCTGATTATTGAACTGTTGTAGGATAATGTATATTTGATCTGCTTGTTGTATGAATAAATCGATGCCTTGAGGGAGAGAGACAAACCATATATATACCTGATCATATGACCCTTCAACCAGCACGACTTCTCCAAGAGTCGGTCATCATATTAAACATCACGTCTCTTCATTAGATAATTTGCATTGAATCAACACGTCTTAAGGTTGGCGGGTTAATACAAAGTCGACACATTATGTAGTAATTATATTATTAATATATGAAAATCGTATTTGCTCATTTGTCATTTTAATTGTCTCTATTAAATCAATATATGTAATTGTCTAAGGCCGATAGGCCAATTAGACAATTAAGTTATCTATGTCGGCCTTGAAGGAGTCCGACCATAGCTACCATATTATCAACAGATCCAATGTAAGATGTAAGTTATACCTAGCTCTTTATATTTTCTTAATGCTCCAAGGTACAATATTGGTTTATATTAGTGTTGGAGTTGGTGTTTTGGGACCTTGGTGTACTTTTGTACAGAAACTGTTATACAATAACCTTTATATCAGGTTATCTAGGACTTTGTCTTTGTTTCACCTAAGTGGGTGGCAGCCGACGAGAGAACTGTCTGGGGTAGGAGACCCTAGAAAGGGTTGTGTACCCGCTTTTGTTATGTCTTTTTAAGTCGAACTATGAAGTCTCTGCGCATTCACATAGGCAAGGTCATCTGCAATGAGCCCCCGAGATTGAAGGTCTAGCCCTTAGGTCTGGCTCTTCTAAGTTGTCTGGTCTTGTCAATCTTCCTAGGTTATATGGTTACCCTGTGTGATCTATGGTAGATGCTTAATCGAGTTAAAGTTATTGTTTGATTTAGCCCGTTGAACATATATCTAACATTTGATGAATCTAATGTGTGCATCTAGTGGTGTAGGTTTGTATGCAGGAACGTGTGGCAGGTTTATTAGTTGTGTATGAGGTATGAGGTGGCAGGTTTATTAGTTGTGTGCTGTGTGTGTATGATCATATTCATTTTTAGTAATGTTGTAATATGTTGTTGTCTAAAAAAAAATTTGTTGCTACTTTTTAGTGGTGTTCACTTGGGTAAGAATTGGGCATTACAATGTTTATAAAATTTTAACATACATTTTTGAGCCATGACGATTGCATAATTTTTTATGAAATTAGGATATCTGTAATGTCCCCTTCTCCACAGTGATTAGTTCAGTGGTCCATTGGCCTATTTCGGAGACCCGTAGGCTATTCTGAAATGAGAATTGGGGTTTCCAACTTTTGTAGAGTTCTTCTCGAGCTTTTTAGGGTTTACCAGGAGGAAATTCTTCAGTTCTGTCTATGGTTTCCTTCTGGGTTTTTCATGAGCTCTAGGGTGGCATAACATGCATTTGATTCTTTGGTGAAGTGAGAACTTACTATTTTTAGTAAGTTAGGGTTTGGCTGTTTGGATGAGGCTGTCAAACTGAACTTTCCAAGCTCTTTCTCTGAGTGCGAAGATCATGTTTTTCAAAGGGGTATTTCATGACTTACTATTTTTAGTAAGTGGCTGTATTGAGCAATTCTATTTTTAGTAGTTTGGACAGTGTCCTGATCCTGTAGCAGTTCAGTTGTCTTCATTGCTCAGCTTCATCCTGGATTTTGTTGATAATCAGTACTGGAGTCATAAGTGATTTAATTATATATTATTTCCTTATCCTAAGGTTTAATATTTAAATATTTTATTACTGATTAATGATATATTGGGCGACTTAGGAAAAGACATATTTGTATCTAATATCAATGTTATATTTTCCTAAGTTAAGCGTTGAAATTTGAAGAATGCATTGTTATTATTGAAGTCTTAGGCAAGTTCGAACTTGTTTAATTATTGGTTAAAATGCAACTTGGGCGCCCACCTTGGGAAATGAAATGAAATGCCAATTGGAGAGGTGAATTTGGGAGCATTTACATTTGAATTTCAGAGGAAACAACCATAAATACAGGTGCTTGGCCTCCCATTTGGATATCTTATGAAATTGCATTGTTATGTTATATTAGTCATTTACATTTTATTTGGTGTGATTCCGGTTAGTTTTGAGAAAGTTATGAGTGTTTTGGTGTTTCCGGTAGTGGCTAGATAGTGTGTTTTCTAGCTTGCAGAATTAGAACAGCAGTAGTGTTCAAGTGTGGTGTGATTTTGATAGTGGATTGTTTGAGATCAGCATTAAGCTTCTTATCTTATCTCATATCTCTATTTTGTAAGATTGTTTCAATAGTACTGATCAATCATTCTTGTTGTTCTTATTTGTAATTCCCACTACATAAGTGGAAGAGGCTGGCTTAGCCGCCTTCTTGCTTTGTAATTCAGTTTATGTACTCAGTCCTCCCACTGAATAAGCGGTCGAGTGATAAGTTTTATGCAATTGTCCTCCCACTGAAATATGCGGTAGAGTGATAGCTTAATGTAATCTCCTCCCACTAAAATACGCAGTAGAGTGATTGAGTTTCAGTTTCTTGTTATTTTGTTTGGCTGGTTTACGGCCAAGAGTTCAGTTTCTATCTTGTTGGATAAGCAAAAGGGGCTAGCTTGCCGCCCGTGCATTGTAATTTCAGTTTGATTTATGGTGCTAATGATCCCCGGAACACCGTATGCTCTCACCCTCCCAGATTGGGCTCTCAGTGAACAAAAGGTGGAAGGGTTCCCTTTCAGCAGTTTGGATTATTTTTCTAACCTTAACGGGTTATGGTGTTTTCTTGTTACTCTTATTGCTAAAAGCAAAAAAAAATTAAGGGGAATATTACAATATCTAGATTTTAATTTAAAAGAATGTCCATGTTCATATTGGTATCAAAATGGTATTCTTTGAATTTGAAAATTTTTCCTAATTTAAAAGTTAGAAATTGAGGTTCATCAATGGTGGAATTGGGAGTTTTCTGGTTTAGCATTGAAAAAAATATTTAGAAAATTTCAAATTGAGAATGGGAGAAAATATGACTTGTTATTTTTTTGTTTCAAATCTTTTGAGATTGTCCAAATTGTAATCCCACTTTTGTTGCATTAATTTTTGTGCAGCATTCAAATAGTGATTTGGCATGATGAACCTAGGATTTGACGGATAGGATGTAGAAAAGGAGGGGCTTTCAACCTTTCCCAAGTTCCAAAGTGATCCATGGGTACAAAACAAGTAGAGAGACTAATTAAGCAATAACTAAGTTTCATTGGATAAATCATAAATAAAATAAAACAAAATGTTATTTCCACGACATACATGAAGTGTTATAAAAGCTCAATGTGAGCACAAAATGACATGTTGCAATCTAAGAGTTTTTAAATAACATGTCAATTGGGTACCCCTACCTTGGGAATGGGAATGCACACTCAATCTCCACTTAGCCATTAGTTTAAGCTACTAAAATGACATGTGTCTTACTTCGAGAACTCTCATCCTTCTTGTGGGTTTTCTATCCAACATGAGACATGTCTCTAGCCATGTATTGTGACTGGTTGAGATCATGATTGTATGTGTTCATACTTGAGTTGCATGCAAAGTGTTTGGCATGTGTGTAGACCATACTCCCTTGTTTTGTTTGAATGTAATTGGTGTTCTCATGCAGCTATCTTCTAGCACAATGAAGTGGAGCTATGGGTACCACATGATCGGGTTGCTTTCAACCATTGTTGGGGACTAGCAAATCCATTGGAGTGGCACAAGATCGTGTGCAAGATGGGAAAGGCTTCATATCCTCATTCAATATTTAATTTGTAATAATGTTGTAAAATGTATAATTTGAGATGTTGGAGTCCTCATATGTAATTGTACCATTAAATTGGAACCACTTATTTCAATGGAATGTAAACTACCCACAGAAGTGGTGACAAAGTTATTATTTGCTTTATCTTGCATCAACAATGGTGTTGAACATGCATGCTATTTCATATGCTTTCCATCATTATTGATATGTTGGTAAAATAAACTTAGAGCATCTTTGATTTGGGCTTAAAATGAATGGAATGTATTAGCAAACATTCAATTATCATATTCTTGGAATGTTAGTTAGATTTGTATTCCTAGTCTTGGGTTTTGAGTGTGAGGACCCACCATGCGGTGGTGTTGTGTTGTTTTGTCGCTTCCTGTTAAGGCAAAGTGAATGCAATGTGTTAGGAACATTCTACATTATCCCTTGTGTCCTTGGACTCTTTTTGGTGTCCTTTGTTGATATCCTACACCTTGGGAAGCATGCCTTCCATTTGCCTGCATTTTGATGATTGATGTGATTGTCCACATTGGTATACCAATAATTTGTTGTGGAGTATGTTATAAGCCGAATTTCATTTTGTGAGTCCAAGGCATTGTCCTTGAGTATAACACCTGGAAATGATCATATATTTAGTGTATGATTAGGATTGCAATATGAGAAATTATCACTTCACTGGGTTTGTCGAGCATAATCTCCAAATTACCCACAAAGAGACTCGTGCAACCTTTACCTGAAGCAACAATTTATTCATTTTGCTGGGACCAATCTTCTTCATTGCTGGTCAATACTTCCTTGGCTGACTTAACTTCAGATTGAACATTAACGTACTTATCTTCATTGGTAGATGCATGTGAAGAATCAACTTCTTCCTTAAGATCAGCTTCCTTGTTCAAATGTATCATTCTGAAGAAAACTTGTATTGGAATCATGTATTTCCTCCTGGACCTCTTGAAATGATGGCAAGAGGATTCTGGAAGTAGAAGGAAAATTTTCCATTAGCTCCTTCACTTTTTCAGCTATGCATTGGTGATTAGGCCCCCAATCCTTTTTGCAAGAGAAGCACAAAATTTGTTTCCTCAATTCATTCTTGCTGATTTTCTGAACACTTTCATTGGAAGATTCAACTTCACTAACTTCAGCTTTCTTTTTAAAAAAGAAAGCACTTCACTTCTCAAGATGCTCACTCATTTTTGCTAATATCTCATCTCTTCTTTGAATACTTTGTTTCAATTTTGATATGCATTCTAACAAACAGTCATCAAATGTTGTCATCCATTTCACTGCGAATGTGAACACTCACTGCAAAAAGTGATTTTCCAATGCTGACCCTTCAGGTTGGCAAGATGTACAACTCTGATACCACTATAATATCTTTAATGATATTCGCCCAAATTTTTCCAACCTCTTTTCCCCTTGGTAGCAATTGGGGAACTTCTAACATTAAAAGGATATCTTGTATAAATTTGATGCTCAGGTTTGTCCCAAAATTATATGTGTTGCAGCCAAAAAAAATCTCAATTGGTTCTAGAAGACAATCAATCTTGGTCAAAACTCTCAAACCCATAGCAAATGAGGGGCATCCGATTCTCTAGGAAAGCTGAACCCAAACAAAATAATTCCTTCAAATCTATCTCCCAAACAATTCCAGCACTTAACCTTTGATATACTTGAATATTTCTCAAGCTTCAATAAATTCAAAATAAAACCTTACGCCAAATGTAGTCTCCGACAAAGTTATATTTTTTTAAGTAAGATACCGCTCAAGATGAATACAGTATTAAATCGCCACCCATGGGAAATGTGATGATTGAGCATTAGCTTAGGCCAAACTGAATAGCTGAAATGTTCTTTTATTTTTAACGCTCTTTCCAAAAGTCACATGCCAAGGGAAGTCCACAAAATCTGATTATTATAATCCCAGTATAGTACCCACCCAATCTAATGAAGCATCAAAGTATCAAATAAACTTCAAGCTAAACAAATATGACCCGAGCAATAAACTAATGCCCAGCTTTGAATTAAAATATAAGTACAAATCTCTTCATAAAAGTTATGCCCAAGATGCTTTAGTGATACCTTATTCCAATAAAACCTTCAAACCAAACCAGGCGTCCACGTTATGAATAAAGCAATAAATCTCAACAACAAAAAATTTGTCTCAAAATGAGACTTCAAAAATTTCAATTACTTTGCAAGCACAATGTGAAATACCTGAAATTATATTTCCGACAAGCTGACTAGGGTAGCTTCACATACTACTGAAACAGCTAGACTTAGGGGTTTTGTCCTAGGCTTAAGCTTTGAAAACCTCTTTAGAATTAGAAAAGAGAAATCAACCGAGCATTCCAGAATGATCCTCAAACTCCTTCATAAATAGGCCTTAGGTTTGACCAATCCTTTCAAATTTAAGACTGCGAGAGTTTCCCTTCCTTTATTTGAATAATTGCAATTGATAAAAGAGACTTTCATTTTATAATTATTTGTTGACTCAAGGAGTCACTTTAATTGCCTTATTAAATAGTTAAACTAAGTTGTCATTAAATTTATTATTTTTTGACAACTTAAAGTTTATTTATTTAATTAATGTCTAAAGTCCAAATAAAGGGGATATTACAATACAACTTGGTTGTTAACACTTTGATGACAATAGATGGCCATAAACGTTTTCGTCATAAATACTACAATTGAGATACCAAAACCTAGGTTACTTCCTTCTTGCTTGGGGAGTGAATTCTTGTAGAAAGAAAGCATTTCTATATTGCAATTCACAAGACCACATTGTATCAACAAACCCATTGAAGTTGGAGCAAGCCTCTCAAACAATAAAGATTCAAAATATCTAAGTTACTAGTTCGAGTATAGGTACCAAAACCTAGTACGACCGTATGACAATTTATTTCCCTATGTATATACATACATATGTATATATAACATATACATATATGTATGTATATATATATACATATGGTCATATATATGTGTACATATGTATATATATATATATATATATATATATATATATATACATATATGCATATATATATACATATATACTTATGTATATATATATATACATACATATATACATATATAAATATATAGATATACATATACATATATGTAGATATGTATGTATATATGTATATATATATATGTATGTATATGTATGTAATAAATATAAAATAGAGATCTAGATCTATTTTTAGAGAGAGAGGTCTAGTATCTATTTGAATAGAAATAGGTATACAAATTCCTCATATGGAAGGAGATCTCTATTACCATTTTGACAAATTAAATTGATCGATACGAGTTGATTTTCTGTTACGATATATTGCTAGAACAATAGCTAATCCAATAGCTGCTTCAGCAGCAGCAATAGCTATAACAAAGATCGAGAAGATATCCCCCTTTACTTGCCTACTATCAAAAAAATCTGAGAATGTTACTAGGTTTAAATTAACCGCATTGAGTATTAACTCAAGACACATAAGTGCTTTAACCATGTTTCGACTTGTTACTAGTCCATAAATACCAATAGAGAATAAATAAGCACATGTTCGAGCATAATAAAGAAACTCCTCATACCTTAACCTCTTCAAATACAAACAAAAGTTATAATAAGTTTCTAATTTTCCATTATCGAAAGAAGAAAATGATTCTTTCACGATCTATGAAGATAAAACAGCATATTTTTGCACTGGTTCAGGTTAACTTTGCACAATAACTAAAAATTATCCAATTATCAAAAGTCTGAACACATCAATTCCACATTACACAATTCTATCAAATCCTTCATTCAATCTATCAACTTGAAAATGAAATCCATTCTATTGAGAGCCAAGAAACCATGCTAACTTGCAAAAGTAGACAAAAATTCACCAACAATTGAACAATGAATTATGTCTTAGAACTTAAGAAGTATTATTACAACGATTTGTCAAAAATCTCTGCTTTGCAAATGAGAGGAGGGGGGTTTATATAGACACCCCATTACAAAACAACGACCCAGATGGATATGTTATATATACATATGCATGTATATATGTATATATAACATATACATATATGTATGTATGTATATATATACATATGTACTTATATAATATGCACATATATATACATTCATATACATATGTACATCTCTCTATATATATACATATGTATCTATATATATACATATATATGAATATATGTTATATACAAATACACTATGACATAGGGTTCGCCGAACTTCATGGTTGAAGTTTGGAATTTGGCGAACATTTAAAAAACATATAAAATTAATTGAAATTCGCAAAAACATCGTATGGAAATAACATTAGTTTTTATTAGGGTTTTTTTAGAACAAAATTTCTCAAGCTCACGGATAGGGCACAGCACATTGTCCACGCACGACAGCAAGAAAAACGGTGGCGATAGGAGTTGCTTTGAATTCAGCCTGGTGTCAAATGGAAACCCATGGATTTGAGGAAATCCATGAGGTTTGCATCCTTCGCGATGACTATCCCATCGACCATCACAACCATGAACCCTACACCTTTCTCCATACATCACTTAGCTTCCATTGCGCTCTTTCTCTTTGTGCAGTTTGCTCGTAGTCACAACCGCCCTCCACAAGTAGGCCATTGTGATTTCATTGGATTTTTTTTATATAGTTTAAAAATTCTTAAAACATATATTTTATATTTTAATAATTAATGTCCATTAAAAATTTAATAGTATTTTATTTATATTAAATTTTAATTAAAAAATTAACATTTAATATATTTAAATTAAATTTTTAAACTTATCAACTTAATGTATATGACTTAAAATTTTAAAAATTTCAATTTATACAAGGCAATTTAATCACAAATTTATTTTCGATTTTTTCCTCCTCATTGAACTTTATCCAAATTTTATTGTTGTCAAACACGAACTCAAATTCGAACCGTGACTTACCATATACATATATATGTATGTATACATGTATTATATATATATACATGTGTGTGTGTGTGTGTTTTAATGCATATATAAATGTTCAAAATTCAAAATTATAAATTAATAAGAACAGTGATACTCATAATTGCCGATAATAGGATATTTAAATACCTCACATTCATAATTTGCAAAAATGAAAATGCTCAAGTCTCAAAAATGTCATTGCATAGCAACAAAATCTAATTGCCTATTCTTATTACGATGTTCATCTTCCAAATCTGAATTAATGTTGTAGGTGATGTATGCATGATATTACTAGCAATACATTTTTTCTTTTTTTCATTGATAAATTACCCATTTTAGCCATAGGGGAGACAACTTTAGCTTACATACCACAACCGAAAAGTATCTATTTCATCGATTTCCCAAGCCTTATGCCTGACCTCATACATTGATGTATGAGGTACTCTGCATTGTTGATTGCATGCCATATGTTGTTCAATATTAAATATTATCATGACTTTCAGGGGTTCAAACCTAGTTAATGAAAACACTTTGATTTACTATCTAACATTGGAACAAGGTTTGACTGGTACTTAGAAAATTTTGCCAAACTTCAAATTTTATAAGAGGGATGAATTAATTGAATCGAATCTACAACTATTAAGTCAACACTGGACTATGAAATCAACCCTCATTTTCCTCAAGTTTGTTTTGTTTTCTAGACTACATGCTTTGGACACCATTATGGATTTAGTGGATATTTAAGTGGCAGTGCAATAGCAATGGCCTAGGTTTGCCCCAAATACACCCAAGGTACCGCCTAGGTTCTTGGCTTTCTTGTGGGTCCTCCTGTGAAGGACACATGGCAAATTGAAGCACCCAAGCAATACCAAAGGCATACCCAGGGTCATACTCAAATTGTAACCAAACCAAAACCGTGCTGCTAGGCGAGCCCAAGCTTTACCAACAGTTTCCCATAACATAGTAAAATATTTATAATTTAATATATGACTTCGTTTATAAAATCAATCAGAAGCCCGATTTATCTCAAAACCTAAGTATCTATTATAATGTTGGCACACTCTTGATTCAAGGTATCATCGAAAGTCTAAAACAGTCTCTTTGAAGAGAGGCTAAAAGAATATAGAAATATTGAAAGGGAACCATATATTATGATTTGTAATTCCCATGAGATTAAGAAAAAACTCAAAACTAATGATTACTTTAATCCATATTGGGCTAGATCCATAGATGATAAGAAATAGTCCACAAAGTTTTCCTAATCTATCTCAAAACCTAAACATGGGTTATAGAGTTGGCATAATATCTAGATTCAAAACATGAGCATCACTTATGCAGTTGATACACTCTAAATTCAAAGTATTATTGAAAGTCTGAAATCCTCTCTTTGAAGACAAGCTAAAATAATTTAAAGATATTGAAAAGGAACCATCTAGTGTAATTTGGATTTCACTTGGATTAAGAAAAAAATTGATGATTACTTTAATCCATACTGGACTAGACCCAAAGATGATGGCAATTGTCCAATGAGCTTGCCTAATATAGCTAAAAAACCAACATGAGTTATGTTATTGGTATGATCTCTAGATTCTTGTATCACTGAAGCCATCTCATTTTTTGGAAACTAAAGAATTTGGAGGAATATAGATAAAACCATGTGATATGACATCAAATTCACTAAAAGTTAAATTTTAAATTGATCAGTTACTCTGATGTAGATTGGACTAGATGCATAGATGAAAGAAAATCAACTGCTAGTCCTACTTACTCTTGCATCAATAGCTACATTACTAATTTGGGTACGGGTATGGGTCCTACTTATTCTTGGATCAATAACTACATTACTAATCCAGGTATGGGTATGGGAACGAGTTCATGGGTATGGCAAGAAAAAAAATCCTTGGGCATGGGTACAAGTACGTACGTATATGTATATGTATATGTATATGTATATGTATATGTATATGTATATGTATGTGTATGTATATGTATGTATACGTGTATGTATGCATATGTATGTATGTATATATGTGTGTATATGTATGTGTGTATGTATATGTGTGTATATGTATGTAAATATGTGAGTATGTATATATGTATGTATGTATATGTGTGTGTATGTACATATGTATGTATATGTGTGTGTATGTATAAATGTATGTATGTATGTGTATATATGTATATATGTATCTATACCTACATACATACATACATACATACATACATACATATATATATATATATATATATCTAGCCAAAAAATAGAATATTTAGGGGACAATCCCACAACGCAGCGGTTAGTTGTGAGCCTCCTACATGGGAGGTCTTGGGTTCGAGTCTACTCGACTGGTTCTTAGCTCCAGGGAAAGCTAAAAATTACCACTTTGGCTGTGAATTATCAAAAAGAAAAATACAATATTTAGATACCTCATATTCATAGTTTGCAAAAATGAAAATACTCAAGTCTCTAAATATCATTACACAATGAAAATTCAAATTGCAAATGATATTTAATATTCATGTTCTTCTTCATCAGAAGCATCAAGGTCAATATCAACATATGGTTCAATTTCATTGAACCACAATCAATTGGATTGCCACTACAACTAGCTGTGTCAAGTACAAAAGCTGGTTCAATTCCCTTTTTTAAACATTTGACAAAATGTCAAACCATTAAGAACACAAGGAAAGTGATTTCACAAAACATAACCAAACAGCTGCTCCATATGCATAATGTAAATCAACTGAAATCAATCTCATTAATGCTGATACAAAGTTTACTAACCCTGTGTTCATAGGCATAGCTCACAAATGCAACTGCAATGAAGTTTAATTGCTTGCTTGCTGGCATATTCTAATTAAAAATGCTGTCACAAAGTTATGAAGAGTGAAACTGAGGTTTTAATGTATGAAACTATGCTTGGATACGATTTGAGTTCTTCCTAGGTGCCTGGGTTCTCTATGGATCCTTCACAAAAGGACCCACAAAGAGCCCAGGCACCCACGAAGAACCCAAACCATACCCAAGGTTGTACCCGAACCATACCCGAAACGTACCCATACCAGGACCCAGCCTTTACTAGCAGTACCCGGTAACTTAGATCAATAGCAATTTTACATCAGGAAAAAGCAAGCCATGCTTTCAGTTTCTTCCAAAGAAGACAGATACAGTGAAAGGTTTAAGTAGGTTTCAAGCCTATTTAGTTGAGGATAATATTGCATATTTGCAACACATCAAATTCAAAGTAAGACCATTGCTTTGAGATAATATATTGCAATTTCGAAAGTATCACTTTGTGATATCATTCAAAGACAAAATATGTTGAAGTTCATTGCCACTTCACCAAAGAACTTGTTCAGATAAGAGCTGGAATTAAATTGTTGCAGAACTAAGAATAACAAGCAGTCATTTTCAGCTCAGTGCTAATGAAAGAAAAAAAATTCACATATAAGTTGCATATCAAAGAGAAGAAAATGATAATGAAAGGAAAGTATCAGGAATAATGATAATTTAGTATTTGTGAGAATAATCACCAAACATAATGACAAAGTGCAATGTGTTACATAGCATAATTCATGAGATAAATGTATTGTGTAGTGAAGATCTTAAATTGCATGCATTCTCATGAATGACAAAGTATAGCATCCAAGGGTTGTATCCGTCTATACTCATGTATAAGAGTTAATGAAAGATGTAATATTTCATGCAAGACTTTAGCTGCCCTTCATCTACTGCTTTTAAGTAATTTTACAGCTCATTACATAAATACAAATATAACGATGTGATTAAATGTGTCTTAACATTCGCAGAATGATCTGCTAACATATTTTTCAAACTATCTTCACAAAAAGTCAAATATTCTCATGTTGCAAAAGAAAAGAAACACTTCCTTACCCCTCATTAGGAGCCCATCCTAATGTCCTAATAGGAACTGCATCCGCCGTGAAGCAAATTAGAGGCCTTACATCTGCAACCACATAATATCAAAACAAAAATCTTCTCCAATCATACCTAACCATGATTACAATGTGAAGACACTAAAGTTAGCAAATGTTCATTTTTATCCAATAAGGAGTTACTGCAGAAAGAAACAACAAATAACAGCTAATTGATATCATGCTACCATCTACATCAATGGAGAGGAATCACCAACTTGCATAATCCGGCAGATGTGCATTATCATTTAAATCATGATTCAAATCCAGAGTGAGTACCATTGAAATCAAAACTGCATATACTTTCATATATGATGTAGAGAGTGAAATAAAGGATACATAGATGAATCTATAGTTCTTTCAATTTGGCTAAATCACTTATAGTTTCCATTTTATGTTCATTTGAAGTTATCTTTAAAAAAACTTGTGTTATGTTAACACAGCAATGTTAATGATGTCAAAATAGGTACCACATCTCTCATTTTGGTGGTATGTAGATCACGCTATTAATCCTATACATTTTTCGGCGTAGTTTACATACTTGCCAAGTACTCACAGACTCAGTGAGTACTCTCAGCCCACAGGTTTTTATTAAAATGAGTTACTCAAAGTTCTAACTCATCACTCGCTGATCCCAAGTCCAACTGAGTATGCATGTCAAACTCACTGCGAGTACTCAGCAATTCAAAAAAACACAAAAACATTGTTTTAAGCCTACACACCCATAGCATTTCATCCCACAACAGTTGGAGCTTTGCTTGAGTGAAATTGAACAAGTTTAGAGCAGATTGGAGAAGCAAACTTCTGCAATTTTGATTTTCCAGATCAGAATATTTTTCATTTTCTCCAAATATTGTAAACATATAACTCCTTTCCAAAATGTTAAAATTTAATTTTTAACCATGGTTTGAATGCATTGAATTCAATTTGTCTATTTTTTAATGTTTATTTAAGCTACTTTTAATGGACAAAATTGTTTTTCTTTCTCTACGTAGGGTTTCGGGATTAAAAACTATTACTTTTCTTAAATTATTTAATGCTATTGTAGTATTACAGATCAAAAGAAATCAAAGAGGGTGGAAATGTTTGATGTCTTAAGCTGAAGTTTTTCTAAATCTTGCAATTTCATAGTGAACAAGCATGCAACCTTAACACATTTTGATTACGAAGATCCTAATGTGGGAAGGTAAGAACATATGGTGAAAAGGGTTAGAATAATATTATGATAAAATGCTTGTTGAGACAAGCCACACAACTCAACATTGCTTTCTTTTACAAAACTAGAAGTAATGAAATACTTATTCTAACAGCAACAGTAAGCCTTCCAAATTACAGACTCATAATTGAAAATAATTGAAACTAGTTCTAGCACAAGCCTTTCAAAAGAAATTGTAAATACTGAATCTGGCAGAAAATTGCACAGATTAATATAACCCCTTAGTACACCATATGGACATCATATGGTCCTGAGGGGTCATATGGTGTCCTAAGGGGCCATATGATGTCCTAAGGGTTCATATGCTGTCGAATAAGTTAATAACAATGCTCAAAAGGAAAATGATTTTAATGCCCTAGCAGCATAGCCATCTAGACTTTCAATTCTACATTTGCATGCAATTCTTATATTCTTTCTGGCGATGATTTGCAAAAAAAAAATGAAAAAGAAATTAATTGCAATCTAATTTTAATATTGCTGATAAGAATATGCAATATTAGAGATAATCCTAAAATAATGAAGTACTCCAACTACTACAGAGTATCAGATTCCTTGTGACAAATAATAATTAGAATGATTTCAAAGACCGCAAAGGTCCCTCTTACCAGAAATATTTTCCCCAAAAGAGCAATAGCTAAGTGAACGGGGTACAACAACTGCACTTAACAAACAACATCTTTTATTGTGAACAACGCTTCTAAATAATGGCTCACAGCCTTTTACCAAAGTATTGCGACCTCCCTAATGTTCTATGACAAGCTCAAAGGGAGATTCTATCATGGGAAAGGCTCACACCTCCTTTTTGATAGTATGGAAATCCCTATACTTTCAATATCAAGCCTCTCATTATAATATTCATAACTTATGTGCTAATTAACAGCAATGAGAGTTACGGCCACCCAAGAAAATGGGCCCGATTAAAATCAAAGATTAATCATTTGAATCTCAATAAATAAATACTTGAAATCTTCTCAAAACACCACACACATAAATTCTGAAAAATCACACCAAATTGAAGTATAAATTGAAAATCCCAAACTAGACCTCTGCATCTACTCAAAATAGTGATAATTCTTGAATGAAATTATTCGAAATAATTGAAGTTTTTTGTCCTTGGGAAGAAGAGATGAACAATGTTCAATTTCAAGAGAAATGAATTTTGAAATATAAATTTGGTAACCCTCTCCATTCCTCAACTGCTCCTTATATAGGGTTTTGAAGGAAAATTTAATATTTTATTTTTTTCTTGCTTTTCCTTGCAAACTTGATTTTTGAAAAGTGACTAGAAGAACCTTTATAAAATACATTACTCTTTGGATCCATTCTAAGTTTCACTTTTGGTCCATCTTTTAAACCAACCTTTTTAATAATAAAACATAAGGTGTTTTTTATATCAATATAATTTAATCTTACTTTTTGGACAACTTAAGTTAAATTATTAAATTATTTCCTTGGCCCAAAAGGGGGAAATGATAGTCTTCCCTTCCCGAAATTGCTTGTTTTCAAGCAATATTGATTCAACTTTTTAACTCCTTCAAACTAAACCTTCCTACAAATACTAGGACCCCAAACCAATCTTGGGAATTTGCAGTTCCTAGTTCTCAATCCTCCATGCGATGCAATTGGCTTATGTTTCACCACTCTAGTATCTATATAATTAAGAGTTGGAAGCCGTACACCAAGTGATGTTTCTCCAACTATCTCAATGAGTGAATCATCTAAGTTTTCCTTAATGATAGTTAAATCGTGAACCAACTGAGATCTAGAGAAATAATGGAAATCATCCCAATCTTTGGCTTGGAAAATAGTTTTCTTTCTAGACCATTCTTCATGCTGGCCTAATTCTATGCAACTGCCCTCCGAATCCATTATTTATTATTCCCATCTAGTTGTGACATCCTCAAGTTGCTTTACTTGTTGATCAACAATTCCTTGCCAAGCTTTCTCAATAGTCCAACTTTGTACTTGCAACTTCTAACTTCCCCTGAAGTTGTTCTTCATAAAGAACAATCTCGCCATTCAGTATCCATTACAACACTCTGATAGACCAAAATCTCCAAATAAGCATCATAATATTATTCTCGAATAGTCCTCGAAGCAATTATTTGAGTCATATTATTTACCACTCCTTTCCTTAATGCATAAGACTCCTCTAATGAGAAATTCACCCCTTTTGAGTTATTTGTCTTTGCAGATCCTCCTACAAAATCACTTTTACTTTTAGCTTTAATTGCCTTAAAAACTATTGCTTTTAAACCCTTGATTGTTTCCAATCCAAAAGTAGTTAACTGTAAAACCATAGAAAAAAAATTTGGATTCCTTGGCTTACCTTTTTCCTATTGAGCTAATAGAAGTCCTTTTGTAAGCTTTTCTATTTCTTACATTTGTCTCATTACTTTCCTTAACCCTTTCTTCAACCTCTTACACCCTAAAAATTGCAGACAATCAATTTAATACAGCAGATGCATCAGTTGGTCCTACACCTTCACATGATGGAAATAGATCTACAATCAAAACTTCTCTTAAGACTTCATCAAGATTTGTTGAAAAGAACCATCCCATCAATCAAATCTTGCAAGAGGACAGACCTAGAGCAACAAGGAGAAAAGTAAACTATTATAAAGATGATGATATTTCTTTGTTGTGCATGATTGAGCCTAAAACTTTTGAAGACGCAGCAAAAGACAAATCTTGGGTAGCAACTATGAAAGAAGAGTTAGATCAGATTCAAAAGAGTGAAACTTGGGAACTTGTCCCAAGGCCTAAGAACAAGAATGTGATGAATCCTCAGATGTTAATCAAACTCTTTACAGGTCTATGATAGGAAGTTTGTTGTATGCTACAACCACCAGACCTAATATAATGCAGGTTGTAGGATATGTTGCTAGAATCTAGGCTGCTCCTAAGGAAACACATGTTCATGCAGTTAAAAGAATTTTTAAATTCCTCAAGGTACTATGGAGCATGGGCACTGGTATCCTAGTGGAAAAGATTTCTCACTTACAGCCTATACAGATGCAGATTGGGGTGGCTCAGTTGATGATAGGAAGAGCACAAATGGAGGTGCTTTCTCCCTTGGGAGTTGTTTACAATCATGGCATAGTAAAAAGAAACCATATGTTTCTCTCTCAACGGCTGAAGCAGAATACATTGAAGCAGTGTCCTACTGCACACGGGTTCTTTGGATGAAGCAGAAAATGAAAGACATTAAGGTAGATTTCAGTCATCCTATTCTATCTTCTGTGATAATACAAGTGCCATTAACATATCTTAAAATCTGGTTTTGCACTCTAGGACCAAGCATATTCCTATCAAGTATCACTTCTTGCGTGAACAAGTTAGTAATCAACAAGTTAAACTTGAATATGTTTCTACTAAAGATTAGATTGCAGATGTGATTTACTAAGCCCTTGGCAAGAGATGCATTTGAAAAGTTGAGACAGAAGTTAGGTGTGATTTCACTCCATTGTTGAAGAGTTGTATTGCTCAAGGAGAATATTTATTGCATTACTTTATGCCCCTTTTTCAGTATTTGCAGGTTTAATTGTAGCTTTATATCAGTCATTGATGTTAAAGGGGGAGCAGGATTTCAGGGGGAGAAGTTTTGTTTTCTTGGTTTCAGAAGATTGCAATTGGACATGGTGTTGCCATCAATGACAAAGGGGGAGTTTGTTGGAATATTTGTCATTAATGTCAAAAGTTGAATTGAGTTTGTTTATGAATGTTGGTTGAGTTGTTTTCCTGTCTATCTGGTTGAGCAGCTTGAGCTGCTTGCTTGCCTTCTTGAGGTGCTTGTAGGCCTACTAGAGTTGCTTAGTTGCTTGGTTGAGCAGCGCGTGTGCCTATTTCAGCTGTTTGTGTGCCTGCTTATCTAACTCAACTTCTTACTTGTCTTCTTCTTGTGCCATATCAAACTTTATGCCAAGTCATCGGTTGAATATTCGTTACGGCCCATTTTATGTTTTGATTTGACCACGTATTTAAGTTTTGGGTCAAAGGAGTCGTATTTGAACACAAAGAAAGGATTGTCTAATAAAATATTGCTTTTCTCCTTCTCCGTCAGATTATGGAATACATAGAGCATCTTTATTGACACATTTGGAAGAAAATATGCCTTGGAGTAGTAGTTTGAATTTTTTTGTGGAGCTTTTAAAAATCAGTAGGCATGCAAGTCATAGGTGGAGCTAAAGCCTTAATTTTTCTTGAAACGTTTTTTTTGGGTTTGCGTTCATATTGAAGTTGGGCGTTATTTTCCTTTGGCTGCTAAAATGACTCAAATTATTTTTCGGGTTCTTTGACCACTTCTGAAGATGTCTTTATTATCCATTTTTTTAAATGTTGTATCGTGGACAATGATTTGTGTTGAGCTCATGTTTTGCAGAGGAATCAAAAGAAAAGGCATCACTTTTTAGTAATTGAAAATATGGAGCTGCTCGATATGATGTGAATTTGAAAATTTGTGTGGTGTGCACTTTTGGTGTGGCAAGCTGCACTGAACTTTCGGGTATATTTTTTTTAATGTGTCGATTTCTTTTTGGTGTTGTTTGTTTTTCGCAGCTTCACTGAAGATATCTTTGTGGGCAGATAATATTTTGTGTGTAAGGCTCCTATAAAGTGTATCGAAAGTTCTTTTTGTGAGTAGGGTGGCAGCTGGAAGTTATAATTTTAATAGAGCGGTGAACGGGCATGATGGGAGTGATGAGTTTTGATTATTAAAGTAGTGCATCTTGGCGCTGTTTTTGATATTTTTTGTTTCCACTTGGTGTTTAGCTAATATTCTTTGTACATGGATCGTATTCCTGAAGTATGGATGCTTCCGTTTCAAGAGGGAAGTGATTCATCTCGTTAAATTGGACATTAAGTCAAGCTGGACGGTGTAGAAATATATAATGCAAATGGATAGAACATTTGATCTATGTGACCCTTTGTGAAGTTGATTTCCAGTAATCTCTGTCATTGTTTACAAGCAAATAAAGGTTGAATATCATATCCTTGAGGTAGTGTGGGCAGTTTTTGTGAAGATTGATAAGTACTTATACATTTCAGAGTTGGTGTGATTTATTTTTTAGTGTTCTGTTCGAAATTTTCAGGGGAATTACAAATATTTTAGTGATTTCAAAGTTGTTGTTTTGAAGGGAGTTGGAACCCTCTTTTGTTTTGGAGTAGGTGCCTTCGTTGTTCTCAGTTGGTGTTGAGAGGAGAGTAGGAGCTGTCTTTTATAGTTGTTTACTCTGTAATCTGGGTTGCTGCCTGTTTTAAGATAATGGAAGTCTTTTGATGTCGTGGTTTTTTACCCAAAAAGGTTTTCCATGACAAATACTTGTGTTTAAGTTTTGGTGATTGCTTACTTTATATTTTATATGGTTTCATGTTTTTTAGAATTTAAATTTCTGCAATACCGATTCACCCCCCCCACCCTCCCCCTCTCAATATTGCCTGCGTGCTTCTCATCATATGGGTCTGATATGCAGTCTCTCTATTCTGAATGCCTTGCTTGTAATTATCTCTATATATTTCAGGCTTCGACCTTTTATCAAAAAAAAATTAAAAAAATCATGCTCTAAGTTATAAACACAAAAATAGTTAAAGTGCTTACCATTACTTGCTATTTTGAAAACATTTGCAACCTCAACACCAGTAGACTTCTCAAGAGTTTTCCTCACCTAACAATGGAGTCTTTCTAAAAACTAACAACATATGTTTCTTGATCCAAAACATTATTTTCATATTATAATGTGAAATCACAGAATTGGTCAAAGTGCTTATCTTCCTCTACTGATACTTGTGTACGATTTCCCACCACTCTAGGCAATCAAGATTTTGAAGATTGATGGATGCTTCTTGAAAAGAAACATCTTTTTCAACTGTGCATTCAACAAGCGAATTTGTTCATCCTTGATTCATCAACATAAATCTTTTACTGACATTGAATTTCGAAGTCTATAAGATATCACTTTCTAAATAAAGATCCATAACTTCCACCTACATGGTGGATTCTTCCATTATCTACTTCCTCACTTTCTTGAAGCTTTGATCAATCTTCTTTCTTTGGATCATGCTCTACTATCACAATTTCTAATTCCACTATTATTTGACTTATTTGATTGTTCATCTAATCTCACTCTTTCTTTGCTCCAACATCTATGATTTAGCTCATAGAGTTCTTTGCATGAGAAACAAATTTTCTTTCTTCAAAGCTCATTATTTGTACCATCCTCCTTTGTGGCAAGGGATTTTTTTTCCTTCAAGAAAGTTTTCTTCATCTCAAACGCCTTTGTAACTTCTAACACCTCTTTCTATCTTGAGCTCTTGTGCAGTTATATAGGCTTCTTTTTATCACGATTTCCCACTTCAAGTATCTTTAAGTAACACCAAATAGCCATCAAAGGAAACTTGCTCTTTGAATTCACCAACAAATTCTTGATACCAAGCAAAAGATTCGGTGGCCTTTTGAACATTCTTTATCCTCTTCTTTTTGTAACGACCTCAACTAAGAAAGATTGGGAATGGGACCAATCAAAGATCAATTATTTGCTAACAATCTTTCTTTTCTTTTGAACAACTTGTAAATAAGGGATCACAGCCTTTTACTAGAGTACTGCACCCTCTATAATGTGCTATTGTGGGCTCCAAGGGCTTACGCTTCTCTTATGATAAATATGGTTCAAATGTCTCCATCTTTTGTTTCTCTTGCATTGTTGTTGGCATTGACCTCCTGGGTGTGTGTCAACCTTATCAAAGGGGTTACTTGATGTTACCAATGAGCTCAATTGGTCTAGAGGACTCTAATGATGCTCTCCAATGTTATTTTTGACTACTAGTGTGTTCCCCAAGAATATTAAAGAGTGTCTATTTCTAGTAAGTCACCTAGTAGGTTCATTTCTCATTATTCTTCATCAGGATCACTCTAGTGTAGTTAGATTTTGATTTTGATGCTTTCCGAAAATTTCGGCAAAATGGGTGCATTAATGGCTTTATTTTAATTATTTTTCTATGGTTGCTTAAATTTTATTAAAATAGTCTAAAAGCACCTTGGTGTTATAGCTTGTTGGAACAAAGATGAAAAATTTTAAATCATGGATGCACAAAACAGGGACCTTACACATCAAAATTATCATTATTTTAATAAAAGTCGTTTCAGAGCTAAAATGGAGTTTTAATTATAAAAGGTGAATTTTAAATTGTGCTTTCCAAAAAGTTGGTGAGAAAGTATAAAAGGCATTAGGTGCTCATTTGGTATTATACATATAATTGAGTTCTCTCATGTGAAACCCTTGAGGTTTTGGGATTGATCTTTGCTCATCTCAACAATCTAGAGGATGAAAACCCTCTCAAAGAAGATTGGCTATGGTGGTGAGAGATCGTCCCTGGTCAATGCAGTGAGATTCATTTGGAATCTTAGCTTGAGCGTCAAGATTGTAGGTTCAGTTTAAGATTGCAGGTAAATGATTTGTGTAGAAGTTATTTTGTGAAGTTTTCAGGAGACCTAGGAATGCCATATTTAAGATTACAGAGCTTGGAGCTAGGTGAACTAGTCATTATGGACTTATATCATACTAGACAACATATGTGTATTGTTTAGGCATGGGCTTGTTCGTTTTGGTTGGGTTCTTTGGATTGGTGTGAGGACAAAGTTTAAAGAAACAAATCATTGGTCAAAGATTGATTGCTCGGAGTTGGCAAGGTGTCAATGCTAATAAGACAAAAAAATAAAGGGAATTGCTGAGTTAGCAAGAAATGGTACTTACATCAAATTCTAACATTGGAAAAGAGACAAAAAGGGCCATCTTGGAAGTTACTCTTTTGTTAAAACATAACTCTTGCAACTTAAGTTGGGCGATTAAATGAGTATTAGGCCACCCATGGTTCTATTAGCTTCATCATGGGATTGAGGGTTCTTGGCATGAGATAAAGTGGAAGCTTGGAGACATTCACCAAAGTATTAGAGTCATGGTTTGCTTGGGGACATACTTCAAAAGGAGTCAACTAGTTGAAGGTTTGAATTTCTTCTTCAAAGAAATTAAAGGCAATTAGAGTGTGGCATATTAGAACTTTTTAGATGTGCAGGGTAAGGAACATTGTGAAGGGAAGGTCCATTTAGAAAGCGTTTTATGGGCATACTTGCTAGACATGAGTATTGTCCAACTGTGTGATTGAAGATGGTATATTTTCCTATACATTATGTTGATTGTGGGAGTTGGAGTGGAGGATTGGCTTAAATATAGGAAGACTTCATTCATTTGGCATCTTTCCTTCTCTTGGAGAGAATTCACTTGTTGATCGTTGTGCATAATCACCTCTATTTGGTGAAAATACCTCTGCTAGTTGTGTCCCAAGGATGGTACCATTCGAGCATGTACAAGAGATGCAAACAAACATGAATAATGGTCACCAAGAAGTAGGAAATAGGGAGATGGTGTGAGATCATTGTTTCTTTAGTTGACTAGCAATTGATCTTTCACAAAAGTTGTTGATTATCTATCAGCCTATAAGGTCAACATTTAATTTTTTGTAACTGTCTTATAGATAAACATGTTTCTGTTGTAGTTGATTGAAAAAATGTGATCATTACTATTGTTGCATCTATTTATTGCTTAATGCATTGGCTCCTAGCATAATGATGAATATTTTATGAGATACTCAACATTAGATAAACACACACATCAAAAAACTATTCAATACTACATGCAAGCAGACTGTATGACAAAATGCCTAATCAGTAAAATGGATTAAAAGAAGTAAAAAAATTTGGGGTGGATACCAATCAAAAGATTTGGTGGCTCTTTGAACAATCTTTATCCTCTTCTTTTTGTAAGGACGTCAACTAAAAAAGTTTGGGAGTGGGACCAATCAAAGATCATTATTTGCTAACAATCTTTCTTTTCTTGTGAACAACGAAAATAATGATCACAACCTTTTACCATAGTACTGAGCCCTCCATCATGAACGATGGTGGGCTCAAAGGGAGATTATATCATGGGAAAGGCTCACACTTTTCTTATGATGCATACAGTAGTCCCTTTTCCTTCAATAACAAGCCTCTCATAATAATATTCAAAAAGAGCAGAAAGTTGAAGTAAATAAGGCTCGTACAAATTTATACTATTAAACAATCTTCCCTTCAACATGGCAAAGAGCCCATACTAGAATAATTTGGTCATGACATTGGCAATTGCATAAAAAGGATACACGACGTTGTGCAATGATGTGGTGACAAATTTCAAAATCAATTTTAGAAAAACAGAAGAAGCAATGATAAAGGCGAATTCGCCATACTTTTAGATGGGTGGACGTATGAAAAGAATTGCACCTTTATCAACTTTTCAGAGCTTCAAATAATGAGATGATTTTCTTAAATTCAGTTGATGCCTCTAACAAAGTAAAAAATACAAATCTTTGAGCTTGGTGCTGAAGGAGGTTGTTTTAGAGGTGGTTATTGAAAATGTGATGCAAGTTGTGATTCACAAAGAGACTTCTTTAAAAGACTCTGCCATTACTCTTTTAGACCCCTTGCACTATCCATCACCTTGACCTTTGTTTGAAGGATATGGGTAGGCCAAGAACATTACAAAATGCATTTGTAATCACCCCTGGGTTCTTAGTTTGATGAAAGACCACGCCAAGGGGAAAAAGCATCTGCAAATGGGTGTCACAATATATGCAACTAACTTCTTCAAATTACAAAGCATTTGTAATTTTTTGACACTTATGAAACCAAGGATGAAAAAATCGTGTAAATTGTGATTTTTCCCAGTTCAAAACTGCAAAAATTTAATCACCAGAAAAAATAGCAGAAGATTTTATGAAAAAAATCGACACGAGTTAGACTTAAAAAATTGTTGAAAATCGCAATTTAAACAGCATAAAATCGGCGGAAAAAAAATACGCAAATGTTTTAAAAAGTGTGAAAAAAAACCCTACCTTCTATATATACTTTCGACCCGCGTAAATGACGTGGATATTTTTACGCGTGATATAGATGGCGACAGCGTGCATTTCTCGTGTTTTTCAAGTTCTTTTAGTGGACAATGTGTTTTTGCATCCATATCTTGAAGTTTGTAGTGTTTTCCCTTCCATTGATGAGTAGCATCCAATTAGTCCTACAAGAGGAGTTGGTGGAGTGATATCCCTAAAGGAGCTAGAGATAGAGGAATTGGAGGTTAGCAATTAACCATTAATTTATAATGGCAAATATAGGTGTTTCAGCTTCAGCTTCAGGTATAACTGGCCACTAGAACCATGCCCACTCGAATATGTAGGCACCCGTCCTTAAGGTGCTACAGATAGAGGACTTGGAGGTATGCCTATGAAGGACCAAAACCTGTGTCGATGATATGCATTAAATGTGAAATAATATTTCACAAAGGCATAAACCGCCTCAAATACCACCTTGCAAGCATCGTGAAGCATGATGCTAGGGTATGTCCTAGGGCCACAGAAGAAATAAAAAGAGACGTTAATGCCATACTTGCAGTTGAGGAAGAGAAAAAGTTGCAAAGGGAAAGGGTAAAAGTAGCCATGAGAGCGGCCATAGTTGAATCTCAAGGTGCTTCAATTGATCTTGAAGAAGAAGAAGCACTACAGGGCATAGTGGGCTCTTGTCGTGGCCCACATATCCGCAAACCCAGCACCAGCTCAGCCACCACTTCTACTTCTTCTAGTAGAGCACCTTGTTCATAACCATCAGTGACAATCTATAGCTAATTATTTTGTTTCCAAGAACACACCTAGACCACAACCATCATTAGAGGCAACTGGATGGAATAGGGAGGTGCATGAAAAAACAAACATTTCATGTGTCGATTTTTGGTACTTCAACAACATCCCATTCAATGTGGCAGACAATCCTTATTGGCTTAATTTGGTAACCGCATTAAAAGTTTCAAGAAAAGGATATAAGGCCCCTTCTTATAGGGACTTGGGTGAGAGGTTAGTAAATAGTCCACTTGATTTCATTTTTAAATGTTTTTTCTTGTTTATTAAATCAAAATTGTGTACTAAGACCTAATTTCACTTTGTTCTTGTAGTTTGCTCACAAATGTGGTTGATAGGGCAAAAGAAGTGGTGGAGGACCAAAGAAAAGAATGGAGAAAATATGGCTGCACTATTCTTTCCGATGGGTGGACAAATGGCAAAAAACGCACCATAATTAATTTTTTGGTTGCTTGCAAGAACAATGTGGTGTTCTTGAAAATGGTGGATGCCTCCAACAAGGTGAAAAATGATGAAATTTTGGCTCTAATGTTGGAGCAAATTGGCATGGAGGTGGGAGTTGAAAATGTGGTGCAAATAATCACGGATAATGCGACAGCATATGTGGCAGCAGGTAAAATCCTCCAAGAGAGGCACCCCACTCTTTTTTGGACACCTTGTGCAACACGTCCTTGACCTTCTTTTGTAGGACATATGAAAACTTGATTGGGTGAGTCCAGTTGTGAAAGATGCAAGGAGGATCACAAAATATATTTACAATCACCCTTGGGTTCTTCACTTGATGAGAGAGCACACCCAAGGGAGAGATTTGGTAAGAGCGGGTGTCACAAAGTTTGCAACGATTTTCTTGACGTTGCAAAGCATTCTTGGTGCATTGACTTCTTTAAAACAAATGTTTGTGAGTCAAGCATGGCTAGACTCACCTTATTCAAAGAAGCCTAAAGGAGAGGGTGTTGAATGCATAGTCTGCACAATTTGAATATTTAAAATTTTAATTATTCTTGATTCAAGTCTCTCATTAATTTGTAACTTCAATAATTAGTCTTTTTGTAATTTGTAGTTTCAATTGTAGGTGTTGGAGCCCTTGGTTAGAGTTCCTTGCTTGGTAGATGGGGATCAAACCCCAATGGGGTATGTTTATGAGACCATGGATAGGGCCAAGGAGACTATCAAAAATTACTACAAAGGAGATAGACTCAAATTTGATCCCATCTGGGAAATTATTGATAAGAGGTGGAACAATCAGCTCCACCAACCCATTCATGCAGCAGGGTAATACCTCAACCCTCGTTTTAAGATCGAGGATTCTTACTTAGATCCTAATGGAGAAGTCATGGAGGGCCTCACTACATGCATTCAAAGGATGATACCTATGGTTGAGATGAGAGACCTCATTGTGGCTGAACTCCAAAATTATGAGGAAGCAAGGGGTAAGCTATTCTCTTCAGAGCTAGCCAAGAGAGGAAGAACCACTCAAACCCCAAGTATATTATTTGCAATTTGGATTTTGGGGTCTAAAGTAATTGATAAATTGATAAAATATGTTTTCACTTTTCAATATTATATTTTGCAGATGCTTGGTGGCAAAGTTGGGATGGAAATACCCCAAATCTCAAAAAATTTGCCCTCAAAATCTTATATCAGCCTTGTAGTTCATCCAATTGTGAGTGCAATTGGAGCTTGTTTGAGGCCCTCCACACGAAGAAGAGAGCAATTTAGCTTAAAAACGCCTCAATGACCTTGTCTTTGTGCAATATAATCTTCGATTGCACATAAGGAAAGTAGAGGAAGCACCAGCTGGTCCAATTGATTTGGATGATATAGATCCTTACAGTGATTGGACATCGCAGGAGCAGCCTCCATTATTTACAGAGGATGACATCAATGATTTGGAGAGGCAAGCCATGGAGGGGAGTGGATTTGGTTTCACATTGGATGTCATTGAGGAGGATGAGGAGTCATTGCCAATGGTAGGAGCAGCTAAAGGCAGAGCTATATCTAGGATAGAGGACAAGCCACATCTTGAGCCACTCATACCAAGCGAGGAGGCACAGTCACGCCCACAATAGACTTCTAGGACTAGACCCTCTAGTTCTACCTCTCCCCTAGTTTTTACTAGAGCTAGGAAGAGAAAGATGTAATTGTATTGATGTATTTACATTTAGTTTCATAAACTATTTACTATTTTACTTCCAGCCATCAGCATTCCTCACGAGGATGCAATTTTGTACCCACTTTGCATTTAAACCAATTAAATATATCTAGACTCAGCTTGTTTCTTTTGTGTTCTCATTTATTGACCCATTGGATGCATCTTCTCATTAAAATTTGCAAAAAAGAATGCATTTCTAATTAAATTTAAGCAATTTTTCAAGTTCCCGAGTTTTTTGTTGAGGTTTTGCCGAGTTTTCGTCGAGTTTTCCCTAAGTATTGTTTTATGAGTCTTGGCGAGTTTTTGGTTTTGGCGAGTAGTTCAACTATGGTTGGAACAATATCCTCATATGTTGATATGCAAGCACAACAATATCCCCATAGGGTGAGTGTTCAAAAGGTCAGCACCCTAGTACCTGCCCTCACTAGATAATCTAAAAAATTAATTATTTTGTAGGTGTAAGAGCCTTTGGTGAAGGTTTTGCGCTTGGTAGATGGGGAGCAAAACCCAATGGGATACATATATGAGGCCATGGATAGGGCCAAAGAGGCTGTCCAAAACTACAACAAGGGACCATTAAAAAATTTGATGTCATTTGGGAGAACATGATCAAAGATTGAACAATCAGCTCCACCAACTCATTGATGCAACAAGATACTAGCTCAATGTAATTATTTTCTCCAACAACTTCAATGATAATAATGGGGAGATTATTGAAGGATTCTCAAATGCATTAAAAAAATGACAATTTAATTTGAGGTGAGAGATCACATTATTTTAGAGTTGCAAAAATTACAAATAGGCTAGGAGAAATCTCTTTCTTCACCACTAGCTAATACAAAGGAGATCCACCCAATCACAAGGAAACGAAAATTGAATTTTTTACTTATATCTTACAATTATTGCATACTTATAGAATTTTAAACATCTTATTTGCAAGTTCTAGTTAGAAAGGTTGGAGGGGTAGAAATACACAAAATCTTCAAAAGGTAGCCCTTCTTAATAAATATAATATACTATAATTACAAGTTAATTAAGTTTAATGAAAAGTCAAGAGGCATGCTATGAAGAGTTGCGACTCCCTCAAACATGAACTATAAAAGGGAGAAAAGTTCATTTTAAAGGACAAGGAGAAAGGGAAAAAAAAGAATGGACCATAGGAATTAAGGCAAGATAAATGGAAGAAGGAATGGGAAGAAATAAAGAAATGATTCTCTCAAAAGGGCAGAAATAATTAAAGGTTGTGACTCTTTCAAAAGCTGATAATTATGAAGGTTGTGACCATTGCAAAGGGTGGACATGATGAAGAGGTGACTCCTCCTCACTTGAAGATATAAGAGGGAGGGCAAATTCAATTAGAGAGGGGGAGAATAAGAGGAAGCAGCATTTAATCTATAATCAGAAGTGCAGATCTGATTTGAAATATAAGGCAAGCAATGAGGAGATATCACCCTTAAAATGTGTCTCTTTTCAAAGGGATGTGTCTCCCCAAGTGTAAAAGGAATTAGGTAATCAAAGAAGAGCAAAAGTACTCATACATCAAACACAATCAAGGAAGACACAATTAGTTTGAGAATTAATAAGAATAGTCAGCAGGCTTATATATTTTCAAGTGTTGGAATCTAAATCAAGATTTAAAGATTAGCAATTTGCATTTCCTAAATATACTTCATAACTCTTTGGGAATTCTAGGGAAAAATATAGAAAACCCCAAAAGAGGAAATTACGTGTAACTTGTATGGATATGCAATTTAAGACTATGATTTTCAATGACAATCATCATAAATTCATAATTGTTATCAGTCATCATTGTATTCACATGATGATGCAATACTGTACTCTTTTTTAGCCCAAATCTAATATTAAACACTTCTCCAATGTTTAAAAAACTTGTGGTACATTTTCTAACTATATTTTGCATTGATATATATATATATATAAGATGCTGAGTTTTTTCTGAGTCAAAAACTTGGCAGTCTGCTAAGTCTGTGTTGAATCTGGGCATGTGAACTATGGTTTTTGGTATCGTTGACATAGTGGATAGGTTATATTTAAAACGTGTTGTGCTAGATCCAAAGATATTCAATTCAGCTTCCAAACCTGATATAATTTCTTATCAATGTTGCTTCAAGCTAGACCACAACTGGAGTAATTGAGAAATTGACATCTTTATAGTTTTACTTAACATTCTTTTATCTTTTACATAACTGACTATTATTGAAAGCAAATTTGTCTCTTCTTTCTTACACTCAATATTCTTCATTTACGTTAACTATTAGACAGATCAAGAAAAGCAGGGAAAACTCAAATATCAGAAAGAAAATAATAAATCGGCACCTTGTGAAGAAAAAGCTTTTGGGTTGAATTTCCATACAGCAACCTGTAATAAACAAGAAGGCACCATGTATCAGAGCATTCTCTAGACATGCAATTTAGATTAAGCCACAATGCATGCAAGTAAAACTCCAAACAGCTTTCACAGGATAGAGCTATTCTTATGCTTTAAAAAAACAGAATATTAAGCCTGACTGTTCCATTTAAGCAATGGGAATCATACGAAAAATAAAATTGGCATATAAACATGCAAGAAGTAACCTTGAAAAATACAATTTCAACATAGACTTCCACAGACACACATAAATGTGCTACACATCATCACACTTAACTTTGTTTTCACAGCATTCAGAATCATATCCTCAATAATACAAAAATGCACAATCACTACCCTCTAAATTTTTATATGTCCTACGAAATTCATTTAATAGATTAAGTTCTTCACAAACAATGACAACTAAAAAATACATGTAAACTCATGAATGAAATCCAAGTACTCATATATATGTCCATTCTAAACAAATGACAAGGCAATTCAAATTATAAAAAGTGCAACAGAAATTTATGCAAGTGTACAAATATCAGTGAATAGTAAATAAGATATAATACAGATCTAGAAATAGAATAAATAGCAATCTTACAGTTCCGTCATGACAGCCAGCTAACAGAAGGTCATGTTGTGTTGAAGTTGACCACTCCAAAGTAAGAGGAATGCTGTTCAATAATGTACTCAGTTAGCAGCAAATACCTATAAAACTTGAGTTCCTTTAAATAAGAAATTTAAATTCTCAACAATTATGTGGATCACAACATTGACAACAAAGATTTGTAAGCCATTTATTTTCCATTACCGTCTTGCATGATCAAAACTGAAACATAGATGTGAACGGAATGAAATGTATAGATTAAAACAAAGAAACGGGACTCGGACTCGGCTCGGACTCGGCAAGGCCGACCCGGACTTGGACTCGAGACTCGGAGTCAGACTCGGCTTCAGACTCGGCTAGACTCGGGAAAGTGAAAAACTCAAGAAATTTAGAGATTTTTAAAGATTTAAAACTTGTTTCATGCACCCTTTATTGAATAGACCTTAAAGACACAATAACATCATCAAACTTGGCTCATTTAATTACATACACAAGTATACATCAATCACATAAGCATTAACACAAATTGTAGCTAGAGGAAATAACAAACATAGATATATAAATATCGTCAAATATATACAATATTACAAAACTCATCGAATAAAAAATCCATGTCATCGTATGATCATCATCAAATGTTCCATACAAATACCAAAGGTAAATACAACTACAAGCCTATGGCTCAAAGGAGCCTGCACCCTCTGGCCCCGGCCCCCTGCGAAGGCGTCTAAGGTAGGTCCTGGATGATTCGACAACCATAGCTGCTCCCCGTGACACCATGACATGCTCACCAACATCAAGAACATCTGTGTCACTATCTGCCTCTGAATCTCCTGTCTCTGCTCATGCTCTCCACTCCTCCTCTGCCATGGCTACAATCTCAGCCTCTATATCTACCTAGTATATCCAATCAATGTCAGACTCGGAGGTTAAATTTTCCCTACTTCTATCGACGCAATTTCCCCCCATATTTTTTGACGGGGGTTTGGGGGCAGCGCCCCCAAGGTGGGGTCAAGGGGCATCGCCCCTTGTGGGTGTTATTTTTCTATTGGCTAACATGTTTTACCCCTAATTTTTCTCATTCTCAGGCGGAGGTTCTAGTGAACAAAGACAAGATCATTCATTTTAAAACAACTTTTTAAAATGTTTTTTTTTTGTCATTTTATTTAACCCAGCCGACGGCCGAGTTTCAAGCACTAGACTCGCCAAGTTTGGCGATTTTAGGCCAAACTCGCCAACTCGGCCGAATCTGAGTCTGAGCTCTACAGACTCGGAGGCATGACTCTGACCCGGACTCGTCGAGTTTGGGCGAGTTCGGGCGATTCTCATTTCTAAAGAAACTAATAAATATCCTGCTAACAGTTTAGTTAAAAGAGTCAAGCCTAGACAACCTAGAAAAATTCATGTACAATTTTTTCTCAAACCATCCTATAGTTGTACTATCAAAAAAAGGAATGTGTCAATTGTAACATCTACTCTACCAAACAACAAGATGTAGTATAGAAGAATGATTGGAATCACAAACTATACCAAGGAACAAACACATGGAAAATATAGAGAACAAAGCTTTTATTCATAGGTAGTGATTGTTAGTTAATGTAAAGAAATGAGATAAGAGAAATTTGTTACAAATGGCTTGAAAGGCTTACTCCACAAAGAGGAGGAGCAATACATAGATTTGGAAAAGTACTATTACATTTACAATAATAAATGGTACAACAACCATATTAAAAGATAGTACAAAAGGCTCATAATGAGCTGCAACAACTACAACTACTTCAACAGTCTTATTTAATGACTTGCATCTAACTACCCAAATGCATAAAAGTATGAATACACTTATTACATCATTATTATATTCTAATAGCCCCCTTTGTGACTAAACTAAAATAATCTACAGGTTTAGAAATTTAACTACAATATGCTCCTTGAGATGTACAGAAATGGGAAGTAATTTGCATGAGCAACTTTCATGGATGTGTTGTGACCTTTTCACACATCACCCCATTGCTAATGGGGACCCCCTCTTTGCCGGTTTTTTGCGTTGTTGGGTTAGGGTTTTGGCTGCTTAGTGGGCAATTTTGCATTTCCCGTGCCCGAGTCTCGGAGTTTTGATCATGCCTAGTGTCGTCTAGGGTTTTTGAAGTTATAGGATCAAGTTGCAAAAGTTGATATTTTAATGATCCTAAGTTTTGTCTAAGTGTAGACCTATTGAGCGTTAACGTGTTTTCAAACACGCGCATCAGTGATTTTAAAAGTGCCAAGATATTCACAGACCTTTTGGAGTTGTTTTCTCGCTCCTAAAGTATTAATTAAGTTGGTTTCGCACTTTATTCCAATATTTTCCTAGCGTTTCGCTCATATTTTTGGAAAATTTGCCCAAGTCCAGTCTAAATTTGAAGTTTCTAAGTGATTTTGAGTGGTTAAAATGATAAAATCCTAAGGGAAATCCTTATTCCAAGGGTTAAAGGGTCAAAATACATGCTAGAGGTGCTTTTCCCCTCACATTCCAGACTACCCAACCCATTCCCCCACTCAAAATCCACAATACACATGGGTTTCCCCTGAAATCCATACTGGCTGCTATTTTCCCCCACTGTTTATCCATATCCAAATCGAATTTCCCTTGGAAGTGCTAAAATTTGGCTAAGTGTCAGGATTTATCCAGACTACCATCGATTTTCCACCAAGAGTGCGGACTGGAGTGCGGACAACGTGTCAGGATTTATCCAGACTGCCATCGATTTTCCACCAGGATTTTTGTGACAACTAAGTGAGGATTCTTGTCCGGATTTCCATCCAAACAGAGGTCAGTTTTCCCTTGAGAGCATTTGTAAGGATTTTTGTCCGGATTTTCATCCAGACAGGGATCGATTTTCCATTGGGAATATTTTTGAAGAGTTTTGAGTCCGGATTTCCATCCAGACTGAGGTCGAAATTCCACCAGGGAGATTTTTTCCAAGTCAAGTAAGTTTGGAGTGTTGATTTTTCAATCCAGACTACCATCGAATTTCCCCTGGGGGTGATTTTTTGCGAGTAGAGTGGATTTTTGCCTAGATTTTTGTCCAAGCTCATATCGATTTTCCCCTGGGAGGTTTTTGTGTGCAATTTTGATGAAGTTATGCATGGATTTTTGTCCAAGCATGGGTAGAATTTCCCTTATGGGGTAAATTTTGGCATTTTAATGATTTTTGAAGAGATTTTTCAATCCCAACCCAAATCGATTTTCCCCTGGAGGCTTATTTGGATTTAATTTGCAATATTTTAATAAGTAAGCCCCATTTTTAATTGCTTTTAAATAATTATTAATGATTATTTAAAATTTAAAAGCAAAATTTAATAACTTGCAATAATCATTTAATATTTGAACCTTCTAGAAGCAAGTTAGGTTTTCACCAAGCAAGTATTTATACAAGTGTTTTATCCCACATTGCTTGTGTGGTAAAAGTGAGAGGTGAAAGCAAGTATATGAGAGGAGACTTAGCATTATTTTATTATTATTTCTGTCAGGTGTCTCCATAAAAGCGATTTTTCTCCAAGTTGGGCGAATTTTTTAGCAAGGAGTTTTTGTGAAGTGTGGGATTGAGGATTTATTTTCCTCCATTTTTTCCAACTTGCTGATCTATTCCTCTTGGCTGCCATTAAAGACCAGTTTCAGAATATTGATTTTGCTAAGTTTGGCGATTTTTTCAAACTTTAGCATTTTTTGGTGAAAATTGGCAATTTCATGTTTGGAGACTTAGGCGATTTTTCCTCCACCATTTTGCTTGCTGTTCAGACCTTCATTACTGCAGATCAAGGCTGCCATTAACAACAATTTTCAGATTTTAGTATGGCGCCATAGTTGGAAAAATTCAATTTTGCTTGGGAGGTGATTTGGTGCCACATTTTGATGATTTTCGTGCATTCTTGATGGCTGCCATCATTTCCAGCCTGCTGATTCGCTTCAGATCTGAGGTTTGCTTCAGATTTTGACCTCCATTAATGGCTGCCATTAATTTTCAGACTTAGGTTTTTATTGCCCAACCAATTCCAACTTAGGCATTTTGCATTTGGAGGTGTTTTATGGAATTTTCTGTGCATTTTTTAGACCATTTGATCGTTGTTGCAAGTCTGAAACTTCATTGTTAGGCAGTTGTCCTCAGAAATTTTCATTTCCTGCCACCTAACCATTTTTGGCGATTTTGCTTGGGGTTGTTTCCTTGGCCATTTTTCATCATTTTCAGGGATTTAAACCACTTTGCAAGGTGCTGGTAAGTTTGAAGTATTCAGTTTTTCAGACTTGTCCTCATAAATAAGTTTTTTACCAGCCATACTTACATTCCTGAATATGATTGTTTTGATCATCATAACTGATTTTTATCAAGATTATGCACATTTTGAAGATTACATGTTTTAAAAGTCTGATTTTCAGGTTGTCTTCAGAATTGTTGACCTCCATTGTTGACTGCGGAAGGTGTCTTTCGACATTCATTGTGTGAAAACACAAACCTTTCACACCTTTCCTTAGTCATCATTTATCCGGTATACTCCTTTGCATTTTCGCTTGCATATTTTCTAAGCATAAGGAGGTATTCAATGAATTTTATGGAAGGCTTCCATGCCTTAATGTTGTCACACTTTGAACTTAATTGCTAAAATTTACCAAGTGTATGGATTATTTTCCTGACTCCATGCTCTGAACTAGCTAAATATTTAGAAAGTCATGAATTTTATTAAGAACATTATTTATTTTCCTAAGTCTAACTTCGAGCTTCGTACAAGTGCGATGTCAAAATCGGAATATAAGGAAAGTAAAGAACTATTGAAGATGTTGGAGATTGGATTTTATCCAGAGCTTAAGATTTCATCCAAATGGAAGGAGATCGCTGATACAAACATGCATTTCCTAGACTTCGACCAGATGTAGCGTCGGATGTTCGGAGTCAGAGATCAAGTTCCTTCCCCAGCCTGTGCGAACATTATGAAGAGTGGCATTTTCCATGCCGATGGATTTCCACAGTCCATACAGTGCAGTGAGCTTATCCTAGAGTGTGCACGATGTTACGATCCGCTCACAAGAATGATTAAGACTCCTAAGGGGCGTTGTTATCGCCTACCTTGCTGAGGATGCTATTGCAGAGGTGTTCGGAATTCCACGCGGAACAGCCATGAAGGATGTGACCAAGGAGGATTATGCAGAAAGATACACGAAGAAGATGTGTGTATTAACAAAGAGTGGATGATTGAGCCTAGGTCGCATCATTCCAAGGCTCCCAAGACACTCATGTGCATAGAATTTAAGGAGGAATATAGTGAATTGATATTCCTACTCAACAGAGTGATGGGGATGCCGCAGGGAGCAATATTTGATGGATGGATGTTCTACTTCATCTAGGATTGTCTTAAAGGAACACTAGTGAATTGGTCAAAGATTATAAGTGACAACCTGGATTTTCAGCGGAGGAATGTAGAGCGGTCCAAGTCATTCACAATGACTTCCTACCTGGTGTACCTACTTGCACGGTTTTTTTCATACAGAGGATTAATATGCAAAGGTGAACTCAGGAATGGGCAAGGACAATTCAAAAGTTATGAATGCTACCCCCAGCTAAGCATGCATAGAATTGAAGACTATAAGAGAGTGAATGATCCATTCACTATGTACATCAAACGGATGCTGCAAGGCAGAATCCACAGAAGATTGTCCAAGGAGGCAACAGAGTTAATAGAAAACTATGGATCATGGTATATACAGTTTCCCACTTTCACATACCTCAGGATTCATGGGTTTCAATCTGAACCCTACAGACTTCCTAGGTATCCAACCGACAGAATGATATTGTTGGAAGTGGTGAGACAGCTTCTAGAGTTCGATGTTATCCAGAGAGAGAAGCACAGGACAGGAATGACATTCCCTATTTCGGTTGGAAAGACGTCAGAGGTTTGCCAATCCACCATAGCCACTAGCACTACGAGTGAGGAGCTTGCATTCTATCGATTTGCTACATATAAGAAGAGAGAAAGATTCGACCCAGACAAGAAGGTCGGAAGGATCAGAGGAGAGAGAGAGATGCAGGGAGGAATCTTCTAGAAGATTCCCTATTTGATGACTAGGTATCTTTTCATTGGGCCATATGTTGGTGGTGCCATTTTTAATGTAACCCTAATTAGGGCAATTCTAGGGTTTTTTTGGCATGATCTCGGCCGTTGATCTTAGATCAATTTGAGCCATCCATTTTGTAAGAGACTCTATATATGCCTCCTTGTCTCTCATTTGTAAGAAAGAGTTTTTGTAGAATTTTTGGTATATGCTACAGCTATTTGAATCCTAATCATTGTTCAATTGTTCTATTTGCATTCATGGTTCTCAATTCCTCCAAGTTAGATTAGAATTTAGATTAGAATTTATTTTCATGTATGTTAGATTGAGTGGAAGATTTGTTGAATTTATTTGTGTGGAATCCTTAATCCATACCACTAGCCTCTTGCCACTGGTAAGTGTGCCTTGTGTGGTCAATTGGAATTTAAGTAAGCATAACTTCAACTATTACGCGTCCGTTGACAAGTATCAACTTGGATGGTGTCTACGTTTGATGGTGATAGCCTAAAAATCTTTAAGTATACCTTAGACGATTGCACTAAGCTTGTGTCAAGACCTGATTGTGAGACCTTGCCTGGTTTGATTCCACTAAATCCATTCATCATTGCCTACATTCCTAGGCTTAGAATAGATTTTCTGAACCCTATTCTTTTTCCCCCTTTTTTAGTAAGAAGTAAATCCAAAGCCATATTGATAAATCTTAAGTTGTCAACACACCTATTCTGCATCATTCATGATAATCCAAAACATTTGCGTAAGCCCCCAAGTGAAACACAGCAATTCACATCAACCACTGAACTTACCCACTAGTCAAGACCTGACATGTAGAAACCTTGGAATCATTTTAGTTGATCTCATTCTGAGCATCTAAGGTGATTTTGTTCAAGAGAGGGTAAATTATCTTGGTAATTTATTCTGTATGGTTATGTGCATAAAAATACATCAACAGGATGCAAGCACATGAGTCACATGTGAGGAGAAAACATTATAAACATACCCTGTTGTAGAGTTATCGATTTGTTTGCTATCTTCCAAGGTGATACATTTGTTTTTAATGAAGTCATCAACAATCTCACCTTCAAAGTAACCTTGAGGCCTGTTGTGACGTTTTCACACATCGCCCCATTGCAAATGGGGACCCATGTTTTTTTTGCTCGTTTTGTTCGTTTTCGCTTTGCTTTTTTAGGGTTTTGTTAGTTTGTTAGTTGTCTGGATTTAGGGTCAAGCCTTAGGGTTTTAATTACCGTCTTTTCGGACCAAAATCCAGTCAGTTTTGGGAGCTTTTTGAATTTCCTTTTCTAGAATGCAAATTTTGAATGAAATGAATTCGCCAGAATGGTCTATTTTCAATTGGAATTTTGAATGCAGAGCTTAAATTTGTCTAAGTGTTGAAGATGAAATGTGATTTTTTGTCCAATTGAATATTTTTGACCAAATTTTGACTTTTTTGAATTTTGATCCTAGGCATTTCAAATGATTTGTTTTCGCCTTGTGAAGTGATAAAATGTGTAAAATCATGATATTTTGGCCTGTAGGAGCAAAATCGCTCCTGTCCCTCAGTGAAGGACGGGAGCTCGTTTTCAAATATCTTACTATTCCTGCAGGGTCAAGATGAATTACGAATTGGAAGTGATGGAGAAAGGCGAGATCTTTCCATTGAATATAAATTGAAGATTTTCATGAGCACAGAAATGCCTCTAGGAGCAAAATCGCTCCTGTCCCTCAGTGAAGGACCGGAGCTTAAAATCAAATATTGCTTTGTCCTTGCAGGATTTTAACGTCTTGACGATGTGAAAAGGTCCAAAGAGGTACATTTTATCAAATGAATATAACTTGAAGTGCTATCGGGGAGATCACATGGATAACCAAGTCCGGCTTGAGTGAGGTCTTGATCCTGAAATTTGGCTAAGTCTGGAATGTCCTGACCCTGAAATTTGACTAAGTCTGGAAACTGAAAAAACCTCCAAAAACTAGATTTTGGAATATAACTCTTGGAGGTCTGAAACCACTCTCAAACATCCTGAAAGTATATATGGAATATAACTTAAAGTATAAGAAAGAAGAAACATAGAAGGAAATGTCACTTAAATGTTATATTCCATTAAAATTGTCCTGATCGAGAGTGCGAAAAGTCAAATTTCGCTCGTGTCCTTCTCCAAGGGTCCAGAGCGAAATGCGCTCCTGTCCCTCTCCAAGGGACCAAGGCGAATCGCTCGTGTCCCTCACCGAAGGACCAGAGCGATATCTACAGAATGGCATAAATTTCAAAGGACAAACAAGTTTCGAGCAACCAAGAGGGTCGAAAGGACATCATTTCACGTAATGAAGATGATTGCAAGTTGGTAAAAGCAAGAACAAGCACATAATGATGAACTTCGCTCCTGTCCCTCAGGAAGGGACCAGAGCGATATTAGGTATATTGATCAACTCATGCAAGAATCACGTAAGGTCAAGATTTTGCAAGGTCTTAGAGGGTCCATGGAGTCTTTTGAAGGTGATACACGAAGATTTCAAACGTAAAATGATCATCAAGTTGAACATAGAGACCATATCGCTCCTGTCCCTCTCCAAGGGACAAGGGCGATGATCCCTTTAAACGTCCAAACACCTCATGCAAACAAATGGAACAAGCGCAAAAGGAACGAACAAGGATGTTACTCACTTTACAATGAAAGAATGAGGTCGAAGATGCATAGTGAACGTGAAAATATGAAGATCGCTCCTGTCCTTTGGACAAGGACCAGGGCGATGAACACTCAAAGGCACTTAAGCACACATGCAAAGCAATCAAATTCGAAGAGCCTAACAAAATGATCAATTTTTGAACGTGGAGATGAAGGAGTTGAACGTTGAAGTTGCAAGAATTATGACAAAATCATGGATCGCTCCTGTCCCTCTCCAAGGGACCAGGGCGATGAGGTACGTCCACTTCATTTTCATATTTTTGGTGCCAAATAAACATTTCAAATTTTCCTTAAATGCCAAAATCGATAAATTTTGAAAATCCTATTAAATTAGCATTTAATATAGCATTGATCATTTATTAATTATTTTGCCTTTATTAAAAATCGAAATTTTACAAATTAAAAAACGTTGGCAAATAATTAATTAAGTTTTTTAATAAAAATTGAGTGGAGCGCTTGATATTTATTTGTTTATTTTACCAAAAGTCGGCCTTTTACTTTATTTTAAATTCGCTTTTAATTACAAAGTCGGCCTAGTAGTAATTAAGGTGTGAGCGCTATAAAGGGAGGGTGAAAGATTTCATTTTTACATCACCTTTTTATCATTCAAATGCGATCAAAGGGAGAAGTGCGAAGTTGTATTCAAAGGGGCGAATTTTATTTCAAAGCAAGGTGGTGCGAACTTGAAGTTTCCATTTGAGCGAAGTTGCCTAGGACGTCAAAGACATATCAAAGATGGCGAAATTGCTAACTTGAAGAGGAGATCACGTCCAAGACTTGAAGGGTGGCGAAGTTGATAAGAGGAACGTTCTTTTGAAGATCACATCAAGACCATCTTATTTCAAATTTTGCCTAGGCAATTTTATTTATTTTGCATTTTAGAGTTAAGCTCTCAAAGAGGTATGGTGATATGGATTTATTGTTTTGATTTTGAACGTTGATCGTCATTGCCTTAATTTTGAAATTTTGTTTTTCCTTAGCTCAATCGTTTTTTTTAGGAAATGATTAATAAAGGACTTATCATTAAGTTTCCTAAAAAAATTGCTCTCTAATTTATGTTATGTATTGCAAAATCATGGTACTAATTTTGAAATGTTGTGTAGGCATCAAATGGAGGTCTCATCAAGGAAAATCAAGCCGGATCCAGGACGGTCTTCGCCAGGACGGTCTTCGCCGGGACGGTCTTAGCCAGGACATGGGCGACCTCTTTCAATCCAGCGTTCCAAGGCGAGGTACATCATCTTCCTGCACATCAAGGACGCAAGGAGTTAGAACAAGGGCTCGTTGAAGAAGCAAAATAGATCCAGATGAATTAATTAAAGCAAGTTTCTCAACAACATCAAGATGAATATCTACCAAGTTACAATTGTCAGATGGGGTGGCGTCCTAGTCATCACGTCTCCAATCAGTGAGGTCCATCTCAGCATGTCCAGATTCAATGTACTTAACTCATGGAAGGTGGCACAAACTCCGATGTACCTACCCCGGCTATCCATTGGTCGATTTTTCTAGAAGAGACATGTGTCCAAGCAATACAATTATTTCATTGGTCAAGCATTAAATGTTATGTAATGGTTGTAACAAACCCTGATTAGGGTTTTCATTGTAAAATCTTGGCCATTGATCTTGAATTGATCTAAGCCATCAAATTGTATTGTGGGCACTATATAAGCCCAGGCATTTCATTTGTAAAGGCTAATTAGCAATAAATTAGCAATTGTTAGAGACAGTTTGTAAATAGTTAGAATAGTTAGAGAATAGTTCGAAGCAATTAGAGTAGAATAGGAGGACAAGGCAAGAAATTGTTGCCATTGATTGTAAACAAACTCCATTTTCATTGAAGTAATGGTGAAATATGTCGTTTTCTTGCAATTTGCATGGTTTCTTGTTGAGTCTTCAATCTTAGATGGTAGATAATTAGATGAATGGAGGAAATGTGCTTGATTGATGGTGAAATTCGTATATCCATACTACTAGCAGTTTGTTGATTGCAGACTTGCCTTGCGTAGTCAACTGGAATCGTTCAGCCTAAGCTCAATTTCGATTTGTCGCCTCTTCATTGATATGCATCAACTTGGATGGTATCTATGCCTGCGGTGATGATTTGAACATCATAAAGCTTCCCATAGAAGATCGCACTAGTCTTGTGTAGATGTTCCATTGATGTCAAAACAAGACCTAGTTAGAGTTTCATCAAAAATCAAGTCATTGCTCCTACATTCTTAGTATTAGGATTAGATCCTCTCTTCGCCCTTATCCTTTTTTCATTTCTTTTCAAATCTAAGTTAGTCAGAGCCTGTGTTCCAGCAAAGCAGATCGGAAATTCAATCACCAAATGTAAGTCCCCTTGTGATTCCAGCAAATCACATCATACCACGAAGAGCTTATCCACATGTAGAGACCCTACCAAAAGGAACCTTGGAGTCATCCTAACTGATCCTTCATGCGAATCTTCAGCAGTTAGAGGCTTTATTCAAGAGAGGATAAGATACCCTTAGGTATTTTATTCTGTGTATGATGGTGTACAAAATACACGTCAACAAGGCCTCCAAGGCATACCAAGCATATGCTGTGAAGACATCTGAACTAGAGATGAACTTTGTAAGGGTTGAACCTCAATAGGAATGGAACACCTTTAATTCTGCATTGCTGATACACAGGTGGAGAAGAACCACCCAAAGGCTAATGCATTAAACCACCACATGAAGTAGAAGGTAAATCTGCCAATGGTGTCGATACCATGGTACTCACTTTTATCTTTATCTCTGTAATGTCCCCATTTTGCGAGCATCAGAGTTTGTAAGAATTAGCCTATCATTTGACCCTCGTAGGCTAATAATTATTGATAGAGGGCCTCATGTGGTAGTTACTTGGTGATTAGAGACATTACTCTTCAGCTGGATTCAGGTTTTGGCCTTTGCATAGGTTTTTTGACTCAGATTGGCACACTTACTATTTATAGTAAGTTACTATTTTGGGAGAGTCAGGGTTCCTATTAATAGAAAGACACCTGAGCAGAGCTTATTGGCAGTGTCGACCTTGATTGGGCCTTTGCAGCTATTTCTAGACTCAGTTCCACATACTTACTATTTATAGTAAGTCACTATTCAAGGTTTCTATTTTTAGACAGGCATCCAATCACATGGAGAACAGGGAGAGTCGACTCCTGGCTCAGTCGGTTTAGCAATCAGACAAGTACATCAAGAGATATTAAAGTTTAAGTGACTTAAGTGATTTATTTAATATTTTAATATTATTATAAAGTTCTAAAGTAACTTTATAATAATAAAGTCACTTTAATATAATAAAGTGCGTTAAGTGAATAATCTAATGTGGGAATAAATCTTTTATCCCACATTGGCCAGGAAGGTGTTTGAGCTCTCTTAAGGAAAGAATAAAAGGAAAGGCAAGAGTTCAATCTCGGCATCCAGTTGATGAATAGTATTTTGATTGATTTTTATTGTGGAGCCTAGGGCTTTCGCAATTTTCTTTTTTGATCATAGGAAACGAAAACTTCCAATTGGTAGCAATTTTGAAGGTGTGAAATAACATCTGAATTATTGCAGTTGTGGGAAAGAATGCTTCAGTTCTTTCATTTGTGCAAATTGGTGAAGTTTTCTACAAGGGTTTGAAGTTTATTGTTGAAGAACATTTATAGTTGGTTGTGAATCATCCTTCTTTGGCACATGGAGTTATATCATTCTTGTTGGGAGAGATTATCAACAAGTTATTCAAGGTTTCAAGAGCAGATTGCAAGTTATTTCATCCACTGCTACAGTGTCGTGAACAGTGCGCTACAGTGCCGTGAACAGTGCGCATGAACAGTAACTCGTGAATAGTGAAATGCTACAGTGATACGTGAATAGTAAAATCGCTACAGTATATTGCATCTTAGTTGAGTCTACTCAAGGGTTCTTCAAGGGTTTTAATTGCTGCTCATTTCCAAATTAGTTGCTACTGTCATGACATTGGAATTTGGGCAGAATTTATAATTATTGGAGGCCGTACTATAGCAGCAGCAGCCACACATGTTGCTTCACAATTTACATGGTATTTGAGTTGCTACATTACCCACAACGTAGGCGCTTCATTGGATCAGGTTCTCTTGCATTTAATTTCAGTATTTAATAGACATTCGAAGTTGGTTGTATGTTGCCATTGTACTCAGACCTGGGTATTTTGTTTCATATCATATTCAGCTGTCAGCCAAGAGTCTTGGCCCTTTCATATCTGTGGTAATTGGGACATCAATAAAAAGGAGTTGCATATGATATATTTGTAGTATTTATTTCAGTATGCAAGATAACTGTTTGTCTTAATGTCCCTAGCTGAAAGTCAACATTTCATAATAGGAATTGCATGGCAAATGTTCGATAAAATGCTTATGGCTGTAGCTCTCATTTCCATACTCTAGTTTGCAGCATATGTTATTTGCACTTTCTTTATTCCTTGGTGAAACATCATTGAAAACTCAAGCAAAACCCAAACACTGAAAACATTGAAAAATCAAACAAAGGCAGAAAATTGTCGTTGGTTAGAGTCCACCAGGTGTGGGTTCTTACAGTGGTATCAGAGCGGTTTCCTGCCAACCTGTTGGGTGATGGTTGCATTCAATTGGTGGGAAAATCATCCGTGTACAAATCAGTTTTGATTTGATTTTCAGTTGGGTAGTGAAAATGGGCTACATGACAACATTGTTCAGCGATAAACAGGCACTGAAAGAACTTGAACAATCACAATACAAGCTCAGCCGAGAGTTGTTGCGTTTAGAGCAAACGCTTTCAAAGTTTGGGTTGCCTAAAAGATTCAATTCACTTCCTACCAGCAAAGGTCGAACACCACAAAACAAAGAAGAAGAAGTGATTAGCATGTTTAAGGAGTATAGCACTCTTCCTCAAAAAAATAAGAAGGAACTTCCTTTCATGAGTTACATGGATTTGCACCCGAGTCTTTGCCATAAGACAGAGTTTGCAAGGAAGAAATATCACACTATAGCTCATGAATTGTTTACACATGAAATGGATAGAGAATCTACACATAAGGATGATACAACTCTTCGTCAAAATGATTTGGTATCTTCAAATTCCTATGAAGTATGCAGAAATTTATATGATGAATTTGATAGACATGCTGATTTGATTCAAGAAGACACTAGCACAACTTTGGGTAATGATTTATCTACATCATCCTTGCAAGAGGTGACTCAAGAAGTTTCTAATATAGAGGCTACTTCTGATTTTCATGACAGCGATGATGAAACTTTGCATGAGCATGAGACAGCAGTGTTTTCACATGTGCAAAATGATCCTATTGAATTGTCACATGAAAGTACTCAGAAATTGGGTACTAATGATGCATTGTATGTGGAGAATTCATGTCGTGGTGAGTCTGATTTTCCAAATCAGACCTTTGAAAACAAGCTAGAAGATTCATATGTTGATACGGGATCCCAAGATCGTGCTTTGGATGGGCATGCAGTTACTTTGAGAGTGGAGGTGTGTGAAGATACTGTCATACCAGCAACTTCTACCTTATCAGTTGAGCCATCCTTTGAGGTACAAAGCAGCAGTACCTTAGATGTTGAGGTGTGCATGGATGAAAGCACACATGATGCTGCTTATCATGTAGTGAGTGATGACGAATCAGCCTCATATCATAGTGCATATTGTGAACCGGAAAACTTGTATGGGGGTCATAAGCTACAGAATCCTCATCATTTGGTTGGGCAACTAAAAGTGAATGACAATATGATTGCCACAACCATTGAGCATTTTAATGTTGCTCGTCAGATGTTGGCTACCTATGGTTGGAGTACTCCTTTGACAAATGAGCATGGTGATAGTGGTTTTTCCCTTGCAGAGATACATGCACTTCGAGAAGCAATTGGAATGATGAAACAAAATTACCTAAAACTACTTGCGGATAGGGATTTTCTTCTCGAGTGGGATTGCATTTGTTATGATGCATTGAAGGGAAAGGAGGAGCAGGTCGATGAGCTCACTCATGAGCTTGAGGTGACTATGGACTCATGGCAGAGTGCCGAGTTGGATCTTCAAGAGTCACAGTTACAGATTGAGAAGCTTACCGAGGAGTTGAGTTTGGCACAGTCTCCACCAACTGCAGATATAGTACAGTTATATACAGAGGCAGTTAATGAGGATTTTATATCCACTGGTTGTAGTGAAGATGTGGTTACATCTATCACAGATATAGGTACGAAAGTTTCAGCTGGGATGAGTACCTTGGTTGAGAGTAGTAGAGAACCACTAGTTGCATCAAGTTCTCCTGAGGTCAGTACAGTGACAGTTGATGCAGGACAGTTTACTGGTAGCTCTTGTGTCACAATGGTGGATTCTCTTGAGAGTTGTGTGGTAGTACACGACGCTACTCCATCCTCACAGGGCATTTGCAGAGTGTCATCTAGTTGGGAGTATGGCTCCCATGTTGATTTGTTTCCATCTCCTGGAAGCAAATCTGTCACTTCATCCCATGCAGCTGATTTTGGATGTCAGCTTGTTGTTTTTCAGAATCAAAGGGATCAGCTGCTCGATTCAAGTGTTGTTAGTGACAAGCCATTGACAGAGGTTGGAGCATTTTACCGCGACTACACAGTGAGGAGTGCTCATCATTTTTCTTTTGATCCACACACAGAGGACTTGATGATGCATCCGTGTGGATTGGCTCCGAGATGCCATCCTTTGTGGGATGGGTATTCATCATCTTCAGAAGATGGGATTAGCAGTTGCAAGCGCCCGACTCAGCAGTTTATGGGGGATTACTTGCAGGGACAGCTGTCAGTTATACATCATGCTGATATGTATCCAACAGGGTTTGCTACTTCTATGTCACAAAGTTTTCTTATGGGTACATGGTTACAGGATGACTATGGTGTCAGTGGGCATGATGGTTTGGTTAGTTATCACATCCATGGGAGTTTACCGAGAGCTGTAGAGAGATATTGTGTTATAGACGCTTCCAGATATTTTTATCTCTATATGGCGAATGGATGTGGGGTTCAATTGTTTTGGGATCCAGGAGGCGACAGGTTTGGCACAGTGTATTGGATGGGTCCCATTGGTTTGCTTCACCACTTCTGGCATGGTGAAGTTGAGATCAGAGTAGCGCAAAGGAAGTCAGAGGGTATTAGGCTTGGCAGACTTCCATTCCGGGTTTGGGATCCAGGGATATTGTGCGCAACTATGTTTATGTTGGTGCTACAGGAGTCGGTTAAGGATGTGTGGGACATTTCACATTTCTTCTTTTGGGCCTCCCGAGGATTGGAGTTTCTTTGCAGTGGAGATTGCTTGGGGACAAGCAATTTCAGGGAGGGCGGACTGTAATGTCCCCATTTTGCGAGCATCAAAGTTTGTAAGAATTAGCCTATCATTTGACCCTCGTAGGCTAATAATTATTGATAGAGGGCCTCGTGTGGCAGTTACTTGGTGATTAGAGACATTACTCTTCAGCTGGATTCAGGTTTTGGCCTTTGCACAGGTTTTTTCACTCAGATTGGCACACTTACTATTTATAGTAAGTTACTATTTTGGGAGAGTCAGGGTTCCTATTAATAGAAAGACACCTGAGCAGAGCTTATTGGCAGTGTCGACCTTGATTGGGCCTTTGCAGCTATTTCTAGACTCAGTTCCACATACTTACTATTTATAGTAAGTCACTATTCAAGGTTTCTATTTTTAGACAGGCATCCAATCACATGGAGAACAGGGAGAGTCGACTCCTGGCTCAGTCGGTTTAGCAATCAGACAAGTACATCAAGAGATATTAAAGTTTAAGTGACTTAAGTGATTTATTTAATATTTTAATATTATTATAAAGTTCTAAAGTAACTTTATAATAATAAAGTCACTTTAATATAATAAAGTGCGTTAAGTGAATAATTTAATGTGGGAATAAATCTTTTATCCCATATTGGCCAGGAAGGTGTTTGAGCTCTCTTAAGGAAAGAATAAAAAGAAAGGCAAGAGTTCATTCTCGGCATCCAGTTGATGAATAGTATTTTGATTGATTTTTATTGTGGAGCCTAGGGCTTTCGCAATTTTCTTCTTTGATCATAGGAAACGAAAACTTCCAATTGGTAGCAATTTTGAAGGTGTGAAATAACATCTGAATTATTGCAGTTGTGGGAAAGAATACTTCAGTTCTTTCATTTGTGCAAATTGGTGAAGTTTTCTACAAGGGTTTGAAGTTTATTGTTGAAGAACATTTATAGTTGGTTGTGAATCATCCTTCTTTGGCACATGGAGTTATATCATTCTTGTTGGGAGAGATTATCAACAAGTTATTCAAGGTTTTAAGAGCAAATTGCAAGTTATTTCATCCACTGCTACAGTGCCGTGAACAGTGCGCTACAGTGCCGTGAACAGTGCGCATGAACAGTAACTCGTGAATAGTGAAATGCTACAGTGATACGTGAATAGTAAAATCGCTACAGTATATTGCATCTTAGTTGAGTCTACTCAAGGGTTCTTCAAGGGTTTTAATTGCTGCTCATTTCCAGATTAGTTGCTGCTGTCATGACATTGGAATTTGGGCAGAATTTATAATTGTTGGAGGCCGTACTATAGCAGCAGCAGCCACACATGTTGCTTCACAATTTACATGGTATTTGAGTTGCTACATTACCCACAACGTAGGCGCTTCATTGGATCAGGTTCTATTGCATTTAATTTCAATATTTAATAGACATTCGAAGTTGGTTGTATGCTGCCATTGTACTCAGACCTGGGTATTTTGTTTCATATCATATTCAGCTGTCAACCAAGAGTCTTGGCCCTTTCATATCTGTGGTAATTGGGACATCAATAAAAAGGAGTTGCATATGATATATTTGTAGTATTTATTTCAGTTTGCAAGATAACTGTTTGTCTTAATGTCCCTAGCTGAAAGTCAACATTTCATAATAGGAATTGCATGGCAAATGTTCGATAAAATGCTTATGGCTGTAGCTCTCATTTCCATACTCTAGTTTGCAGCATATGTTATTTGCACTTTCTTTATTCCTTGGTGAAACATCATTGAAAACTCAAGCAAAACCCAAACACTAAAAACATTGAAAAATCAAACAAAGGCAGAAAATTGTCGTTGGTTAGAGTCCACCAGGTGTGGGTTCTTACAATCTCATTAGATTTTTTACTTGACCATGATTCCTCAAGTGTAGGATGCAAAAAAGGATCAATAATTTTGAAAAACCCTTTGTACATACCACCTGGCCTAATGCCTCAAGCAATAACTTGACCCTAGCTTACACACAAACCGTCCTAAACAGTCCTAATTTATTTTTGAATTTTTCTAACTCAAAATAAGATTCTATGCAATGTCATTATTTCTAATCACTGAATTCCCAAAACGGGCACGGCGAGAGCATACAATGTATAGGGCCACACCAACTGAATGAAATGCAACAACTTAGAATGAATCACACTAGGCAGCAAACCAGCCAATCTCACTTCTTCAATGGAGTATGTTATACAAGAACTGAAAAGAAAACACACTTCTTCCCTAATTCCATTGAGTGTGCAGTTACAATAAGCACAAGCACTTCCGCTTATTCAGTGGGGTGAGCAATCATATTGAAGAGGAATGACACAGTCCACTAGCAGTACTACCATCCAAGGTATTACAAAGATATACTAAATGCAATACAACTCACATAACTGTTGTAAGAATCCATAATTAGATGAATATTCACAGATAACCAGTATATATAAAATGCCCAACAAGAAGTATACCTATAAGAGATACTAGTAAAAGCTGAAGCAGGGCTGTTGACAAACTCAGTCTGATCAGGTCTGCTACATCTGGTAATTCTCAGTTTGCACACCCCAAATGCTGATGCAACAATCTTAGACTAAACAACCACAGAAAGACACCCCGACCTGCTGTTAAAAACCATTCAAACCCCTCAAAATCCTTTCATATCTGTCTGATAAGTGTTGGTTGAAAATTTTGTATACTTGGGGAAATATACAAAATTGTGGTTTCAACCACAGCACACGAGTAAAAACTCTCCTAATTAAGGGAAGGCTCCCCCTATCTAGCTACAACTTTGGAAATAAAATAGGATGGGACAGCAATCTTTCTTCTTTTTTCAAGAAAGACAATATCCTTTTCTCTTCACAGAAAAGAATAGCGATTGAATATGAACAACACTAACCACTTTCAACTGAAATGAGAGAAAGGAAATGAAGTTTCCTGAAAGCGCAAAGACTTCTGTCACTTCCTTCGGGACGGGACAGCAATATCAAGCTCAAAGACTTGATTATGTGAAGTCCTATCTACCCTTTGCTATACTAAATTTTACAACGAATAAAAGATAACAGCTCAAAGACTGGAATAATCTATTCTTTCAACACAAAGACAAGAACTAATGCAAGCTCAAAGACTTGCTGCTATTTCTTATCAAACAATAATTTTTCCTCAAGAATAGACGCAAGCTCAAAGACTTGCTGCTCCTTCTAGAGATTTTCCTATTTTAATTAATCTTCTCTACTTGCAGCTCAAAGACTTCAAATCAGATTAGACTAAGCTCCTTTAGACACTTTGCATGGAAGAAATAAAAAGATTCAAACTCAAACATGTAGCTCAAAGACTCAAAACTTGAGTAATCCTTCTTTATTATTCTTCAAAACTTTCAATTCACATACATAAGCTCAAAGACTTCTTGTTGTAAATTTGGCACAGTTTTTGTTTGCTTTCCAAAAAGATCAATATTTCAATAAACCCCTCAAGTATTTATAGAAGAGGAGCCTTGAGAAAAAGGTCGGAGGATCTTAACTAACTTGAGAGATTCTCTCAACCACCAAGACTTATTCAATAACTAACTAAGACTTCGATAACTAACTAAGACTTATTCCAACTACAGTCCTAATCGGACACAACTTGTAGTCGCCTTACATGTAATTACAAAAGTGCAAGTAATGAGTAACTTGCATTTTACAAAAAATACTTTTACATGTAACTTGTCAAAACAAAATTACAAATGCATAACTAAAACTATTCCATGTGTCTAAAGACACGACTCTAACTGCATCATCCTTTGTCTGTGATGATCTTCATGTCGCTTCAGGATGCTAGAACTTGAAGTATTCTGGATTGGTATAGACATCTTGAACCGGAATGGGAACTTGCATCCTTGTCTTCTTGCTTGGGGTAGTACTATCTTTTCAGGAGGGAAATGGTTGCCTTCCTCTTTTCATGTCATGACCATCTTTGTCTTGAAAGCATTCTATGCTCGCAACCATGAATTGTTGTTGTATCTCTTTTTTGTATCGTCCTCCATTTCTTGAAATTTGTTGCAAAATAAGGCCCATGCCTTAATTCATTGATTTGGTAGGTCATGTGTGCAAACTGGACTGACAAGGGAAGGGATAAATTGATGCAAAAATGGGCTCACAAGTGAATTTCAGATTTTGGAAGCTGCATTACATGTGTGGGAAAAACAAGAGCATTAACTTGCAATTGTGGAGAACAAACATGCAACTTCATATGTGTAATGGGTAAACACAAGTTTGCACTTGTAATTGGACCTTTAGAGCTCATTTTCAAGTGTTTTATGAGTGCATTTTAGACCAATTTCGGGTTCTGGAGTGTTGACCGCAGGTAGACTTTAAATGGGGAAAATGAATGAAGGTGTGAAATGAGTGGATGAAATGGTATGTACGGATGATGGAAATGAATATGAAAAGATTTTGGGAAGATCATCTTCAAGAAAATGGGAAGAACTTTCAACATGCAATCCGGTTCCAAAAACCCAATTTTGAAAGGATGGGTATTTCTCATCCTTGCAACTTGGAATTTCAACAAAAGATGGTTAAATCTTTTATCCGTAAGGGAAGAACAATGATTTTCATCCAACTTGTAATCGGGATTTAAAATCCCGAATACAAGTAAAGAGGGAAAATGGGGAAGAACAATGCAATTCTAAAATTGCTTTACAAAGGGGAAAATCTCTCTCACAAAATCTGATTTTTGGGGAAGAACCAACATATTTGAAAACAAGAAAAATGAAACAAGAAGAAAATAAGAAAACAAAAAAAACAAGAAGAAAAGAAATCTTACCTTGCTCCAAACTGAAAATGCCTTCTTCAAAAAGATGATCAATCTTTGAAAGAAGGAAGGAGAACTCTTAAAAAGAAATTAACCGCATTCCAAAACCCTAGCCACGTTTTTTTTAAAAATGCCCAAAACTGAAAAATGTGGCAGCAAATGCATGAGAAATGGCATGGAAAATGGCCAAGACTCTTTCTAACCTCAACGCCTTAGCATACCAAGCCAAAACGATTCATAATATTGCTGATTCGTGGCATTCCAAATGGCAAAAAAAAGTGGTTTTTTGAAAAAGCGTGGCTCCTGTTATAAAGTTAAAAACTAGCAATCTTAACCTCCATGTGGCGTGAAAGGTGTTTGAAAATGCATAAAAATAGGGAGGAATCCAAAACGCCTTCTATCTCCCAAAAAATCTCCACAAAAATTTGCCTAAAATCCTCAAAAAAAATGTTTTTCCTTGCAATTCGGGTTTTTTGGAACCAATAACAAGTTCAAAATGCATTGAAACAATGAAAATCGGGTTTTTTAGAAGATATAACAAGTTTAAAATTTCACTTTTTCAACATGTTGGGCAAAATCGGGATTTTTTGGCTAAATAGCAAGTTTAAAATGTCAAAAATGCACTTTATAAGCAAAATCGGGTTTTTTGGACCAAATAGCAAGTTTAAAATTGTCACTTTATTTCATTTCTAGGCAAAATCGGGTTTTGGAGAGAGATGTGCAAGTTTTAATTACTTGTAAAGGGAAAATAAAATCCCTACAACAAGTTATACTTGCTTGCACATATGTAATGGGCATTTAAAATCCCTATTACATGTAAAAACCATTAAAGTAGGGGTTTTTGGACCAAACTGCAAGTTTAATTGTAATTTAGCCAAAAAATCCCTATTTTAACTAAACAAGACCAAAAACATTAAAAATAATAAAAACAATAAAAGGGAAATTTAAAACAAATTACAAGTATTCATCCTTGAATAAAAGTGCACATGTAATAAGCCAAAAATTCCCCTACAAAGACCAAAACAATGAATATCATTAAAACTTGCAGTTTGAAGAAAATTCTCCACCTGCAGTTGGGATTTTAAAACCCGATTGAAAGAAAGACATAGCAAACGAACCCGGAATTCGACGAAATTCGAAACATAGTTCAAGGATGGACTGAGGATTAAGCCAATCCAAGGATTAGTCAAAATTCTGCCTCGGGAAGCATGTCATAGAGTAATTTTTTTCATTTTTTCACAAAAATTTCATTAAATGGTCCTTCATTTTTGAAAACAAAAATGAGGACAACAATAAGAACCTTCAGTCATTGTGCACATCTACAGTTAAGTCTCATGCTTCTGGTTCACAGGTACAACTTTGTACTCAATAGCAAAGTAAGCTGCACTTCGAGTGTCTAGGCACCCTGAAAAAAGGCAAGTTAGGCCTTCAAATAGAAGCACCACTTCCTAAAACCCACATGCCACCCCTCTCACTGATATGACCTACCTGGAAATTGGTACCGTTCATTTAGTGAGTTCAAATCTGCTCTAATAAATTGTACAACATGCAAATAGTAACCTTCAATCTCACTGCATTAAGAAAGCAATGTATAACTTAGAATTAGCACACCCAAAAAGGAAAAGCAAAAAACAAGCATGTGTAATGTCCCCATTTTATGCAATACTGTATTGTGAGCTTTTGGCCAGTTTCCAAGTTTTCCCATAAGCTCTTGGGTGTTGCTGGGGAGAACTCCAAACTTCTTGGAAGACCCAAGTTTAGTTTTAATGGCATCTGAATATGGCATTGATCTCGGTTTTTGTTTTGAATCATAGGGAAACCTTCAAAACAATTTTTGGCCGCTTGGTGTGTTCTCCAAGCTTCTTGAAGAACATGTCTATTTTTACTAAGTCACCTGGTTGCCTCCAATCATCATCCTACATCTTCAATATCATCCCAATGTGATTAAAGTTTGATTTTGATTAAATTTCAGTGCTTTCCACAACTTGGGTGTGTTACTGAATAATTAATTAATATTTCACTAATGTTGTCTAATGTTGCAAACTAATAAGAGGACAACTTAGTGTAATAGCTCCTTGGAAAGGTAATAAAGTGTTCTAAAAGTTGGACGCCTAGTGGGGGGGCCTTTACATGTGAAATGTTATTAGTATTTCAAAAAGGTAATTTTTGAGGGAAAAGGAGTTATTATAATTTTAAATTACAAATTCCCTTCAAAAATCTATAAAAGGAGGTTTGAGCTCTCATTTTAGATATGCTGAAGATATCTCTTACTGAAATGCTGCAAGATTGAACCTACAAGTTCTTCAAAAAACTCATTTGATGACAAAAACCTAGGTTACCGGATTCGCCTCTGGGCCCCCCTAGTACGGGTCCTGGTTCGACCGGGTCCGTGTTACGGGTACGGTTCGAACTGGGTTCGACCAGGGTTCAAAAAACCCAGAGGTGGTTCGACCCTGGTCGAACCCAATCGAACCCGGGGTCGAACCCGGGCGGACCCAGGTCGAACCCAGCAGTGTTTATCTTGACAGCTATATGTGTGTGGTCTAGAGCAGTCGATTCCTTGTGTTTATTCTTGAGCTTCGTTTCTTTTTGGCAGCGGTTGTATTTGGCACATATTAAATGGCACATATTCCAAGTAATATGTGTTATCCTTTTGTGGCTATGAGTTTGTTCGATGATTTTTTTTGTCAGAAATGTTCTTTCCAACGCCAATTTCTGCTTTATGCGTTTCTTTCTGAAACAATTTTGGGCTGCAGTTTCTTTTGTCTGTCAGAGCTAATGCGTCATTTGTTGGAAAATGATTTCTCTTTTCTACAGAAAAACCTGTATATGCCAAGGTAGGGGTGTCGTGTTGCTTTTGGAAAAGAAAGTCACTTTTGGATGATCCATTTGATGATTAAACTTTAAGTTTATATTGTTGAAAGTTGAAACAATGATACTTGAATATTTTGTCATTTTGATATTAAACTTGATGTATATGATGCTATTATGGTATGATCATGATGCTATGATTACAAGTTTATGTTTGTTTTGTTGTTTATATGATGCTATGTGACATGCAAATTTTAATTCATGCTTATAGGCTTCACAAATATCAATATATATATATAAAAAAAAAAAATTTACATGTTTTTGTACTAACGAACCCAAATGAACCTAAACCCCTTTTCAAAATTTTGCCGTACCGGCATACCGGGTTCTTCGAACCCGAACCGGTAACTTAGACAAAAACCATCATTTGATTGCTAGTTTCAGATTCGAAAGACAGTCCCTAGCTAGGTTTGAGTGTTTCCACTTGGCAATCAACATTCTGCATATTGGTTTCATTTATTGGGAGTTTTGAAATTATAATTTTTGAAGTATTTTGACATTGCAAATATACCAGGTTTAGTAAAGGTATTGTTGAGGTTTTTGCACAGATTGAAGTGACTTTTGAAGGAAACTTGAAGAGAGACACTATTGGCCAGTACCCTTATTTCATGAGCAGACCACACCTATTCAACCCCTTGATGCTTGTACACCTTGGTAAATGATAGTGGTGCATTGGGAATGGCCATATATCGTATTTGAAGCCTTTAAAGTGTGATTTTCTACTGGCCGTATAGATATTGGGGGTTCCATTTGAAAGGTTGTACTTGTTCCAAGTCGTACCAGCAACACGTAGTTGTGGCATGTGAGCCAGAAGCTCCTATGCCTATCTTTGAGGCACATTACTCCCTGCATAGTGGCAGCATGATCTTGTAATGATTTTTCATGGGATATGGCATTGATTTTTGATGTTATTGCATGGATTTGGACTATCATACAATCTATGTTTCAAGTGTTGGGACTATTGTTTACTACTTTTCTAGAACTGCAAGTGTATATTCATGTTGTTGGGTGTGTTTTAAGTGATGCTTTGTGTTTTGGGAGCTATTGATGATAGTCCCTATACATTGTTAGTAGGTTGGGCTCACTTGATTGTGAATCAACTTGCTGTCCAGGCTATAACAGCACTGCATTTGGGCATTTTCAGACCTATTCCAGAGTTTCCCTTCATCATGGCAACGATTTGGGCTTTTTCTAGAGGTGTTGGGTGGTGCATGTCATTGCTTGCCAATGTGGGTGGTGTTCTTGCTGGTTTGGAAAGGGTATTTGATTATTTGGGTGGCTGTTCTAACCTATAGCAACAACATTAGTTCTTACGTTCAAACGTAAAACTCATTTTGAAAAGGTTAGGATGCTTTGGGAGTGAATGAGGCGGTGACAACAGACATATATCTGCTCACAACTTGACTAGGTCTGTTGGCTATGACGTGGGTGAGCTAGTTGGGCATTATTTCCAAGCTTATCTGTTCATTGAGATATGTCCACGGTCTTCTACAGACTTACAAGCCCTCATTTGGACCATCTGTACAAGGTAAATCATCACCACTCTTGTTGGGAGTTGGATTTTGTATGTAGACAGTTATGAGAAGTGCATTTGATTCAATGTCATTGTATCAGCAGTGATATCAACATGAGCTTGACTTCGTGTTGAGTTTAATGCAGTCAAAAAAATATAAATTAAATTCTAGTGTGGATATTACAGCATGGCCTGCAGGCAAGATGTACAGTGTACAACAAACCTCCAAAATCGCCCAGCAACACTTCAAGACATAGACAATATCAGCAATCCCAAAATATGAAATCAAAATACATCGATAGTATCCATTTTGCGCCACAACTAAAACAACTTCACTTTGCAGGTCACTAGTGATTTGTGAAGACCCCAAGTCCTCAACTGAAGTTTTGTTTAGTTTTTTTCTGAATTTTGTTCTTTTTTTTGTGTTTTTTGTTATAAAAAGCAATGCCAATGAAAGATAGAAATACTTAAATCTGAAACTAAATAGATACAGCAGGTAACAATTGCAGAAACCATATATTTTCTTTATTTAATTATATCCAGAATCTTTATACACATTTGCATACCCGATAAAGGCTGAACATATCAATTTCTGGACTTCTGCTGGTAAAAAGCAGCCTCAAGATGAATCGGTTCTTCCAAAATCAGCAGTGCAAGTCTCCGAAATTGATGCCAATGTGTTCTCCAAGGCCTAGTACCTCCTCACTAATTTTCTTGCAAATTTTCATGCCCTCAAACAATGGTGCCTCCCTTGCTGCAAATTATGGCTGCAAAAAGCAGGCCGTACAGCCTTAGAAAATGTGCCAATAATTACCAATTCACAGCCTTATGATTCTTCTTCTGCCCGGCTCGTGAATCTGATTGAAAATTCTGAAATTTATTCCTCCGATATGCACAAATTTGACTCCTGAATGAAGCCAACTGATTAGCAATCTTCAGATGATATTTCACAACCTCAGAAAGCTGCTACACCAAAGATGCTACGCTCTCCAATGTTGAAAAAGCTCTGGATTTGCAGAACTCATTCCTTTGGCATTTGACAAACATATTCATGAAATAAGTTTCTAAAATGCCAAAAGAATGAGTTCGATTTCTCCTTGGCAAACTTTATATCTCTTCATGAAATCGAACTTCTCCAAAAAAGCATTTAATTGGCATTTAATATACATAAACTTGCACATTAATATTTTTATATTAATCCCCTTGGCTTAGGCGTCCAAACAAATAATATTATGGCCCCCTTTTAATGATGACTTGACCCTCAAATTATAACATTAAGTTATAACTTATTAATATCTCCTTTTAATAATTAAATAACATTTAGGCCATTTAAACATTAATAACTCATTTAATATTCATTATTTCTCATTCCTGTCTGAACTAGGGGGTCAATCATTGTATCCACTGCACACCTAACTGCCTTACTAAAAATAGTAAGGGTCCCTCTCAATCGTCCCCTGACTTACTATAAATAGTAAGTATGAGAAACTAAGCCCTGAAATCCATACAAATGCCAAGTATTGCTTGAATTTGGTCAACGCATGCATAATGGCCAACATCTCCTTGTCATAGATATTGAAGCTCCTCTCAGGTCCTCTAAACTTCCTGCTTTCAAACGCAATAGGGTGCTTATCCTACATAAGCACTGCACCAATGCCCTCGCCCGAAGCATCACACTGTAGCTCAAAGGGCTTAGTGAAATCAGGTAATGCGAGGAGTGGACAAGTAGTCATCAAGCGTTTGAATTTCTCAAAACCCTCAAGTGCTTCAGGAGTCCAAACAAATGCCCCTTTCTTCATTAGTTCCATAAGTGGTGCTGCATGCCATGAATACCCACTGACAAACCTGCGATAGAAGCCACACAATCCCAAAAATTTGCATTCTTCATTAGTTCCATAAGTGGTGCTGCATGCCATGAATACCCACTGACAAACCTGCGATAGAAGCCACACAATCCCAAAAATTTGCAAAGTTGAGTGAGGTTCTCTGGAGTAGGCCACTCAATAATAGCTTGGATCTTATCAGGATCCATCTGCACATCCTTTGCATTGATAATGTGGCCGAAATACAAAAAACTCCACCATACCCAAATCACATTTGGATTCTTTTGCATGCAAAGATTCCCTGTCAAGGATTCCTAACACCATGTCCAAATGGTCAAGGTGCTCCTCCCACATTTTACTGTACACCAAGATGTCATCAAAGAAGACAAGTACAAATTTCCTCAACTGAGGTTGAAAGACCCTGTTCATTGTAGCCTGAAATATAGTAGGAGCATTGGTTAGCCCAAATGGCATAACCACAAACTCAAAATGGCCACAATGGCACCCGAATGTTGTCTTCCCAATGTCTTGCTCTCTGACTCTAATCTAATGATACTTCAATCTCAAGTCTATCTTCCAAAAGTAACAAGCACCATGAAGCTCATCAATCAACTCGTCAATCTGAGGGATGGGGTACCAGTTTTTAATTGTCTTATTATTTAGGACACTGTATTCAATGCACATCCGAAGGGTGCCATCTTTTTTCCGAACTAAAACTACTGATGAGGCAAAGGGAGATTTGCTAGGTCTAATGTGCCCCATAGCAAGCAGCTCGTTAATTGTCTTTTCAATTTCATCTTTCAACCGCTTTGGATGCCGATAAGGAGTAATCATCACAGTTTTTGCACCCTCCTCCAATTCAATCATGTGCTCAATCCCTCTATCTAGAGGTCTACCTAGTGGAATGTCACTGAACAACTTAGCGTGCTTAATTCTCAACTCTAGTATATCTGGATGGTAAACTGGTTTTTGTTGTCCCTCATGTGATGGCATCAACATACACTCTGCTGCCCACTCAACCATGTCGTGGCACATAAGTCTCTCCATCCTCCTAAATGATATCATCCTGAAACTGCTTTCTCTGATGGCCTTCAACACATGAGTCTTCCCATCTACCTTGAATCTCATCTCCATCTCTTGAAGGCTAAGAGTAAACTTTCCTATGTCATGAAGCCATCTCATCTCCAAAACCACATTAGTGTCTCCGATAGTCACAACATAAAAATATGCCTTAAACTCATAATTATTCACACACAAAGGTAGTCCTGAAATCATCATGTCACACTTAAGAGTGTAACCATCTGCAACTCTTACCCTTATACCTTCAAATTCCTCAGTTTGAATCCCACGCCTCTCAACCAATCTAGTATCAATAAAATTATGAGTGGCACCTATATCTAGAAAGGTGATAACCTTTTGGCCAACTAACACTCCATGCATCCTGAATGAGCCCTCCTACTAAACACTAGTGAGACATGCCTCCTGTAATTTTACTTCCTCTTCATGCACACCCATTTTTTCCAATTTTTCAGGCTCATCTTCAAACTTTTTGGGCTTAGATTCCTCATGATCAGTTTGCTGGTCTGAATTTTCAGATTCGGAATCCTCATAAAAAACCCAAATAGCTCGGTTAGCCTTGCCCTTAGGCCTCAAGGGACAGTCATGGTTTACATCATAGGGGCCCTTGCAGTAGAAACACAACTTTTTCTTACGCAAATCATTGAGTGTTTCCCGATCAAATGGTGCTGCTGATTTTCCTTTTTGATCTCCCTTAAAATCTGGTTTTCCTTAATTCTTAGGAAAGAACTTGCTGTCCCTAGATGAAGAGGATCCCTTAAACGAGATCATGCTTTGTGGGGCTGCAAGTTCCATGCTTCTAGCCTTCTTCATCACTTCCTACAATGATGATGGATCAAAAGCCTTTACCCATCCTCTCAAGGGTTCCAATAGGCCCTCAATGAACAGCACAACTAATCTCTGCTCAGAAATATTGGAAACCATAACTGATAGCCTCTGAAAATCTCCAATGTAACTCTCCAAACTTCCAACCTACTTAAGCTGAGCTAGATCTCTAAAATAAGACTCTGGATCCTTCTTATCAAAGCGATCAACCAACTGATCAGAAAACTCCTGATATGAAGTGATGAGGTTATTCTACAATGTAACCATTCCGTTGTGCCACTAATCATGAGCCACTCCATCTAAATGCAATGTAGCAAATTTAATTGCATCTCCCTCTGTCATAGGCTGTAAGTTGAAGTAAGTGTCCAACTTATGTATCCATGAACATGTTGTGACCTTCCCGCTTCCATCAAACAGTGGTAGGGTAAGATTACTGGTAGCATATTCCAAATCCTTGTTCTGATTCCTTGGTCTTCTATCTTGTCTAGCTCTAGCGTGCTCCCTCCTTTGACTCATGTAGTGGTCGAAGTTTAAATGTTCCCTTACATCAAGGGGTAGTAAACTCCACTCATCATGCACCGTCATGACATTATCAGCATATATAGCATCATCATCTTCCCCAACACCTCCTTCTAGTTCATTCCTCAAGAAAGTGGACCGGGTAGGCTGATCAATGGTGTGTGTAGGTGTCCTACAAGACCTGGCAGTCCCAACCACACTCCTATTATCCTCCTACTCATGATTTTGTCCTCTCGGATTAGCCAATTGTTGTATGGATGCGGTGAGCAACTGCAATGTGTCTGCTAAACGCTGCTATCCATCCTATAACCTTCTCAAGGTTTCCCTTACTTCTCTAGCTTCATCTCATGATTGACTATTCTCTCTTCTATCACCCATACCTGCAACCTGTTCAAAATTCCCCGAAGACGACTCTTGATGGGTATCAATTAATCCTGACACTATTTTCCCTTCAGGTACCTGCAGTGGATGCCAAGTTTTTCTGAATTCTCTTTGATAATACCTTCTTTCCCTATCACTTGGTTGCATTAACAATCTGATTTAAACCCAAATGATCACAGGAAATCACTTCGATACCACTGTGAAGACCCCAAGTCCTCTACTGAAGTTTTGTTTGGTTTTTTTCTGAATTTTGTTCTTTTTTGTGATTTTTGAAATAAAAAGAAATGCCAATGAAAGATAGAAATACTTAAATCTGAAACTAAATAGATACAGCAGATAATAATTGCAGAAACCATATATTTTCTTTACTTAATTATATCTAGAATCTTTATACACATTTGCATACCTGATAAAGTTTGAACATATCAATTTCTAGACTTCTGCTAGTAAAAAGCAGCCTCAAGATGAATCGGTTCTTCCAAAATCTGCAGTGCAAGCCTCCGAAATTGATGCCAATGTGTTCTCCAATGCCTAGCACCTCACTAATTTTCTTGTAAATTTTGATACCCTCCTCAAACAAAATCGCCCTCCAGACAATGGCACCTCCCTTGCTGCAAATTATGGCTGCGAAAAGCAGGCCATACAGCCTTAGAAAATGTGCCAATAATTACCGATTCGCAGGCTTATCATTCGAATTCTGCTCAGCTCCCAATTGAAATTCTGAAATTTGTTCCTCCAATATGCACAAATTTGACTCCTGAATGAAGCCAATTGATTATCAAACTTCAGATGATATGTCACAACCTCGGAAAGCTGCTACACTGAAGAAGCTACACTCTCCAGTGTCCAAAAAGCACTGGATTTGCAGAAACCCTCGTCCTTGTTCTCCAATGCTCAGCAAATTCATGAAATAAGTTTGTCAAATGCCAAAAGAATGAGTTCAATTTCTCCTTGGCAAACTTTATATCTCTTCATGAAATTGAACTTCTCCAAAAAAGCATTTCATTGGCATTTAATATTCATAAGCTTGCACATTAATATATTTATATTAATCCCCTTGGCTTAGGCGTCCAAACAAATAATATTATGGCCCCCTTTTAATTACTTGACCCTCAAATTCTAACATTAAGTTATAACTTATTAATATCTCCTTTTAATAATTAAATAACATTTAGGCCATTTAATATTCATTATTTCTCAATCCCGTCTAAACTAGGAGACAATCACTGTATCCGTGCGAACTAGACTTCCTTATTAAAAATAGTAAGGGTTCCTCTCAGTCGTCCCCTGACTTACTATAAATAGTAAGTATGAGAAACTCAGCCTTGAAATCCATACAAATGCCAAGTCTGAAACTTCTGAACTCTGGAGAAGAAGAATAGCCCATTTACTGACTAGGTCTCTGCCTCAAAAGATCATCTATCCAACCTCATTAGCCATCGAGGGTCAACTGATAGGCTAATCCTGTTGAATATCTGATGTCTAACTAGAAGGGGACATCACATGATTCCTGGATGAAATCATCCAAACCAATTAGGGGAGTTCTTGTCCTTGAAACCAATATTTTTGAGAGAGTTTTCACCCTCAAGACAATGGGAGAGCACAGGTTCTCTCTAGAGTTAAATCAAATTTCATAACATGGCCAACCTCCCAAATGAGCTCTCAATCCCAATTTATAAAATTCTAGATGGAAAAATAATAATTCACTTTTTCCTCCACAAACCCTTTTTTAAAATAAATAATAATCCGTCATGTGCAAAAAGACCCCTTTGTGCCTGGGTGTCCACTTTGAGGCACAACTTAAAACACATTTTTAATGAATAAATAGTACTACACTTAGTTGCCTTTTAATATTTTCCCCTTTAGATAAATTAAGTAATAATTATTTTATAATTCAACAAAATACCCAAGTTGTGGAAAGTATCCTAATGACAGAAATGTGAAATTTTGATCATACCAATATGTCACTGAGGACTTAGGATGATGAACTGAAGCAACTTAGTGACTATCTAAAAATAAAAAGCTTCTCCAAGAAGTTTGGAGAGCACCCAAAAGGCCAAAATTTGCATTTGGAAAGCATAATGAGGCTCAACAAGATCACCTAAACCATAGATCGCATACTCAGACTTAGAGAGTACTCAACAAGCCCAAATTTTTTTGACAATGCAATAACTCGGCAGCTTAAAATGCACTAAAATTTCTTATAAAAAAACCTTTTCTTCGCAAAATTCAATTATAAAATGTATCAAATGAGTCTAAAAACCATGAGGAAGTGTTTTCTATTAAATTTGATTGTTCAATACATATGGATTACAAAATGGCATCATCATATGAAGCCGGATAGTGGAAATGGATACAATAGCAAGCTATTAATTAATAGCTATTATGAATTTATGATGATTGCTTTTGAAAATCCTCATCATAAATTTCATAGCTAGGCATCTTAGACATTACAAGTTTTTACATCTTACTCTTCTCTGCCCTAGAGAAATAATGGGAGGTAGAGGGTATGGTCCTCACTCTCGAATCTGGCACCCTACTTGGTGTAGAAGAATGTCGTTGTGGCTCAACCACGCTAGTAGGTGGCAATGACGACTCCACCATATCAATGTCATCCAATCGAATCCCCCTTGCTTCTACTGCAGCCAAATCCTCCAAGGCTTGCCTCTAAAAATCACCAATCTCATCTTCTATAAATAAGGAGGCCTCATGATCATCATTCGACACAATCCAATCAATGTAGGGATCAATGTCATCCAAATCAATGAGTTCATCTAGCTGGTCTTGCACCTTTCTTATGTGAAGCCAAAGGTTATATTGCACAAAAACAAGATCATTGAGGCATTTTTGTGTCAACTTATTATGCTTCTTTGTGTAAATGGCATCAAACAAACTCCAATTGCACTCACAGCCAAAAGCACTACAGGGTTGAGACAAAATTCGAAGGGCTAGCCTTTGCAAATTTGGAGTATTTCCACTAAAATCTTCCCATCAAGAACCTACAAATTAGATATTCATTTTAATTTTTTAGTAAATAAACAATATTCTATTAATATTTGTAATTCATAACTTGCAAAATATAAGGCTTCACTGTAAGAACCTTGCTGGTTCTAACTCTCTTGAAAATACTATTGCTGTTGTGTTTTTTGGATTTTCAAGGTTTATGAACAAATTTAAACCATAAAATATCACATCTGCCAGGCAAGAATTGCACATAAAACCAAATAGAAATAAAATTGAGAGAAACTGCAACTATATTATGAATAAGATACCTGCTACAATAAATCCTACTACTAATTGCATACCCGTGGGTCTTTAGCTTATTTTAAATGCAAAAATTTGATGTTTCCCAGCCAAAACTGGGAAATTGACCAAAATGGCCGTACAAGTCCAAGAAATGATTTCTCTGAGCCAGAAAGTAGATAGAATAGCTTGAAAGGACTAGGCGTTGGGAATTGTGCATTCCAGAATGCACTTTGGGTAGGCGTTCCAGCCTCCTAGGCAAAACGCCCTTCTCTGGAGCCCCACATGCCAAGCTGATTGGTACAGCTAGCTACAAATACTGGTACGACTGCTTATTGAATTGATTGAATGCTGCTAATGAGGCATCTAACGTGTATTGCCTCCTTATTTAAAATCTGCAAATAACTAACACAAATAACCTCTGATGAAGCACATGAAAACTTCTATGTGAAGCCCTCTCAGCTTGCAATAATTCAGCTGATCTTTCACAACCTCAGAATCACAGATCCATGAAGAATGATCGTTCTTCAATAGCAAACCCTCTGAACCCCTTGTCTCAGACAATCCACAGAGAAAATATCAAGCAATGTTAAATAATCAATAATGGAGTTTGAATTGCTTCCAATTTCTTTATAACCCCCAAATGGCACGATTTTCAATAAGTACGCCCAAATGCATTTTAAATAGAATAAAATGTATTTAATTAACTTTGCATAGTTTATATTCAACTTGGGAGCCCAAATCATTAGAAATCACTTTATAATATTTAAGTGGCCTTTTAAATTAATAAAGTCACTTTATGACTATATAATATAAGCACATAAGTTAAATAAATAACTTAACCACTAAAATATTAATATCTCCTTCAATATTTAGTCTTTTGACGAATCGTCAGAAGCAAGGGTCAACACTAAATAACCCCCATGTGCCCAGGCGCCCTGACTAAACATGGCACAACTGCCAGATTGACTTACTAAAAATAGTAAGTCCCACGACTAAGCCCACACACCAACTGCTAAGGCCCTGGAACTCAACCCAAGACTAAACTAAAGAAGTGGAACTGCCACTGAGACTCTCTATCCAAAATGTTAGCCTACAAGAGTCCAAAAATGATAGGCTAACCCATCAATCACAGAGACTAACTAGGGTGGGGACATCACATTCACTTTTTCTTACTTGGTGTTTGGATCTCTCTTCCTCATATGCATGATTTGGAGGAAAACAATTGCCCCCTAGCTGCCTTATAATTTTGCAACTCTAAAAGGCTGAGGTCTCTTGTTGCGCTTATAGGTGTCATCCTCTCAATACATGTGAATAGGCCCTCCATAACCTCCCCATTAGAATCCATGAAGCTACTAGAGAAGTAGAACTCGGGGTTGAGAAAATACCCTGTTGCATGGATGGGATGGTGGAGTTGATTGTTCCACCTTCAATCAATGATGTCCCAAATAGGGGTAAATCTATTTGCATTCCGCCTATAATAGTGTTGCATGGCCTCTTTGGCCCTATCCATTGCCTCATAAATATATCCCATCACATTTTTCTCGCCATCCACCAAGTGCAAGACCCTCACCAAAGGCTCAATCACCTACAAAGTACAAAGTAGAAACAAATTTAAATTACAACTTACAATGAAACAAAACACTTCTAAAGTTTAAAATTAAAAATAAAGGATTCAATTTGAAAATTAATTTAAGTTGAAGTTACCTTGACAATATCTAATGCTCTCATTGCAAATTCACCATCAAAAATCGTTTTTTCAATCATTTCTCCATCAGCCTTCTCTGAGTAAGTTGAATCTAACCATGGTTGACTCACAAACCTCTACTTCAAGGGAGTCAATAAACTAGCAATGCTTTACAATGTTTAGAAAATTTGTTGCAAATCTAGTAGCTCCTGATCGCACAAGTTCTTTGCCCTTGGTGTGCTCTCTCATCAATTGAAGAACCCATGGGTGATTGTATATATATTTTGTTATATCTCTTGCTTCTTTAACAATTCGTTCCACCCAATCAATTTTACTTATGTTCTCCAAAAGAAGATCAAGGCAATGAGCAGCACAAGGGGTCCAAAAAAATGTTGGATGCCTATCTCGAAGCAATCTACCAACTGCCACATATGTTGTTGCATTTTTATTAACAACTTGGACAACATTTTCTATGCCCACCTCTAAAACAACCTCCTCCAACATCAAGCTCAAATTTTCTGCAATCTTTATTATGTTGGAAGCATCAATTGACTTTAGAAAAACCATCACACCATTTGAAACCACTATAAAATTTATAAGAGTGCAGTTTCTTCTATCTGTCCAGCTATCTGAAAGAATTGGCCATCCATATTTTTCCCATTGCTTCTTTTCAGCTTCCACAATTTCTTTTGCATCTACAATAGCATCTAGAGCAACTTGCCACTTAAATCTCTTGGACTAGGGGCCTTGAACCCTTTCCCTACAACTGTCAATGTTGTTACTAAACTCTCCCAATATGGACTCCTTTCCACATTGAAGGGAATGTTATTATAATACCAAAATTTTGCACAAGCCTTCTATGCTTCCTTGTGCACCTCCCTATCCCACCTAGTAGCTTCCAATGAAGGTTGTCATCCTGGTTCATTTCTAGGCCCAAAAAGTTTGGATTTGATTGAAGTGGAGGAGCAAGATGAGCCACGTACACATGGACCGCAACTAGAGCCAACAATGTATAGCACATCCACTTCAGCTCGAGTGTGAGACATCACTCCTAGCTGTGATTGGATCTTCTGAATGTGTGGTTCGATTTCAGTGTGCATTTTCAGATTTCCAGTGGTGTGGTTTTCAGTGTGGTGAAGATTTGTGTGGTTTCAGAGTGTTCTTGTTGCTGGTTGCAGAGTGTGCTGAAGTGGATTTTTGGTCGCAGGTCTCAGTGTGTCATTCTCCTCATTCTGGGTGGATATTACATTCTATGGCTACGATTGGAAGGTTAATTCTGTTGATTTTTGTTGAGGTTGTAATGATTTATCTATTCTTTATTCATATATAATTCCAGATTGCTATTCTAGCTTGTTATTATATGATTTATAGTATAATCTGTGTGCAAGGATATTGGATGAATAGAAATCAGTTCTTCATGCAAACTGTTTGTTAAAATTTGGTAAAATCTAGAGCAAATATCCATACGAGATATTACATTTTCCAGCAGCTTCGCTTACTCACAGGCATGTCTTAAACCATATTATAGATATAAAGAATGATCAAGGATAATGATTTATTTCTAAGCATGTAAAGAACTATCTTTTTGCTTGGCATCGCATCATTGGAAAGTCTGAGATTTTCTGATCTTTACAGAGAACCTGAAAGATATTTCTCTGTATACCAAATCATGGTATCATAGAAAAATGTCTTAGAAGTTCTTCATGGTGGTATGAAATTGATCCGATTAAAGAATATCTAATTGTTTAGCTTATTTTTAATAGTAGTTATAATTAATCAAGAATGGATGTTATAATCCGATAGAATCTTTTGTAAGCTCTGTCTAGAAATGGTTATTATCCGTTAAGTCCTTTTATTCAATCAGGGCTGATAGTATTAAGGTTAACTGTCTTAGTTCGAAATGTGAAGTCTCTGTTATTAATAGAAGGTGATCAGAAATCTCCTTTTCAAAGCCCTATAAGACAAATTCTCAAAAGGTTTAAATACCAATAACAAAAGAAACAAGCTATCTTCACAAGAACAAGCCAAAATAAGATCCACTTAATGTAAAAAGAAAGTGTGAAAATCTTAAGGCATAAATAAGAACAGGAGTGAAGGACATATAAATCATATGGCAAAGATGCAAAGACATGTTTAAGCTACCATTGGTTTGAGTCATGATTTCAGCATTGAAATTGGGAGAGGAGTATGCCAAGAATGCTGATTGAAGAGTTTCACGAATTGCAAGGGATACAAGATGCTGATATTGAAAGCAATGACAACTTCCACATCAAGGATTGGCTGCTTCGAAAATTGGGAAAGTTATTAGTACTTAGAGAAGCACATACTTTCAAAGTACAAGCACTTTGGAACAGCCATGAGAGTGGCAAATTTACAAATGTATATCTTCCAACTATGGAAAAAGATGTTTCTAAATTCATTAGAGGATGTGTGTTTACTACTAGCAAACCAAGTACTAGAAATATGCATTTGTATATGCCACTATTGATTCTAATAGGGTGTGAAGCTTATTGGACAAATTTTGGACAACAATGTAAAGCCAAAGTAGTCATAATCATTGTTACATCTCTTAAAGGGATAGAATAGGATACTAATTGGAAGAGGTTTATTGTTTTAGATCCACAAATGAATTGTAAAGAGAAAGTAGTCATAATCATTGTTACATCTCTTAAAGGGATAGAATAGGGAGATTCCCAAAACATGGAATGAAAGCTTGGTATGTATACAACATTCATAAAATAGTGCTGTGTAATTATCCAGAAAGATTCTTTACTTAAAGTTTCTTCTAGTTATTTGTCTCCTAATTATATTGATGTTGCAATTGTACAACACAATGAAAGTGATAAAGAGATAACTTCAAAACTAGCAAAGTGCTAAAAATTTTACTAAAATAATGAAGAAAATGCATTTCCAAGTACAAGATAAACTCAACGAATCTTAGGCCAAGTACTAGATAAACTCAACGGATCTTAGGCCAAGTACTAGATAAACTCAAGGAGTCTTGGGCCAAGTACAAAGCATGCCATAACCCACGTAGAAGGGAGCATCGTCTCTCTTGGTGTAAATCGAGTATATTCCCTAATTGGTTTTCCTCTTGGGTCCTTTACACACCTAGTTATTTAAGTTTAGTGAGGGCATTTACTTTCTGTCTCAAATTATAAGTATGTCTCACCCTTGCCTAGATAGACAATGGTTTCTCAATGTAATTTGAATCATAGTATACTTGCATAATTTGATATAAAAGAATTATTCTCTCATTTTAAGTCTCTTGTGCTTTCATTTTAGCATCTTGATCTTGGGTGGCTATCTCTATAACCAAATCTTACATGATATCAAAGCTTGTAGGATTGCTTTGTGTTACTCTTTTGAGAGATTTAAGTTGTAAATTATGTATCTTAAAGTTGAGTATAATCTTCTCTTGTATCATTGTTTTGCAAGTTGCTTCAAGTGATTCTTGAAGCAAACTTGAACTCACCATTGAGTTTAAAAAGTTTTGGTTTTTGTTGCATTCTAATCAAACATTGGAGGCCGAATCTATGAGGGTTTGAAGTTGGGAGATGCATGCCAAATCCAACAAGTGCTTGATCCTTTGAGGCATTTTGAATCAAACCAACATTGTCATCACATCCAAAAAGCCCAAAAATTAGTAGATTGATTGGCAAACCATCAAAATTAGATGACATGAAGCCCTAATAATTCCACGTCATAAGCAACTATTCCTACCATATATGACACATGAATCCTTGTAGAAATTAGTACGGCTAGGTTGTAGTCAATCTTAATAATAAATATTACTTTTAAATCCTTCTTTCACAGCACACACAACACATAATTTCCTATGTTACCCCGAGTTTCCAGGATGTGAATGACAAGGGACGAGGATACACGTTTCTGGGACAGTGACTTTTTTTGCCAATTTTGGGGATGGCTAGGGGACGGCAAAGGGGACGACTATATAAAAATAGGGAAAATTAAAATATATAGAGAAATTTAAAATCTTCATATGAAAACATGGATAAAGCATGCACATACACATTATAGAACCTTAACATAAAAGAATTAGAAGAGTTCTTATGCCAAATTTGTGTTAAATTGAGAGTCAAAGCCAAATTGCTTATGAAATTCATTGTCAAAATTCACTATCAATGTGCAGAATTTATGGAGATCCCCTAAAAGTCCCTTATCCCCGAGACGGAGACACCTGAAAAGAAAACCGGGGATGCATCCCTAGGTAACGTAGATAATTTCCGTTTCCTCATCGCTCGCACCCAATGATCACGTAAATTTATTATTTGCCTACAAATCTCAATAAATTTGTGCCTTGGAATCCGAAGCCAGCAATTTTAAACAAATTTTTGTTCCTCTATTTAAGCACAACTATAAATCTTGAGTGAAGCCACCATAGATGACTAGGCACAAATCTTTCATTCTTGAAGCCAAATACCACTAGGGTATTTGTTCTAGGATTTGTAGTACTTGTAGTCCAAATTTGAAGTGAGGAATAAAAATGTCTAAGATATAAATGAGCTCTTTCATTTCTCTTTTATAACTTCCTCAGTACTTTTGAGAAGTTACAATTTGAAATTAACTTTTATAAAAATAATCACCTTTTAGTCCCATAAAGTGACTTCATTTTATTTCTGCTTTTTTACTTAGTCATTTCATAAAAAATAATCAAATAAAGTCATCTGCAACAACTTAAGGGAACTTAATTTAATTAATTAAGATATCCACTTTTTAATTCTCCAAAGTAGCCTACCGGAATAAAATAGGCTAATGAAATGCTCCAAACACCTAAGATGAGGAAGGGGACATTACAAAATCACAAAGAATATTCTCTACATAGGCAAAATATTTCCCATAATTTTTGGCATGACATCAGCAACCTTTTCTCCCCCAACCTACCCTCTTTATGGTTGCCAATTTGATTTTGACACCTAAACTTCAAAGGTTGCATTCTAGGTCATATTGGCTCATTTTTCAAGCAATATTTCTTTATCTAGGCTATTTTACCAAGAGTTTGGCAATAGTGCAAATAGTTTTTTATCCTAGTGTTTGGATTTTGTACAAATTACAAATTGTCACAACTGATTCTAAATAAAAGTAAGAACACCAAGCTCACCATGCAACTTCAAACTCCATCCAACAACTCAATGACAATAATGACACAAAAGCTGATATACTAAAGGAATTGAATTAAGGTTTAAGGTTTTATTCTAAAATTCCATAACTTGCTTTCGATAATATTAGGCTGATCATCTGCTTCTATGGAATCCACCTACATTGTGAAAATCTAAATATACTGTACAAAGAAATAACTTTGCATTTGAAATATTTATTTGCTTTTCATGGAAAATAAATACCATGCAGGTAACGGCTTCAAAAACCATCCAACAGCATGCAATAACATTCCATTTTCTTTCAATATCTGTCACAACCTGTTTTATATGGTATTTGCAATTTTACAGAAAAATATAAAAGGATATTTTAAGAAGCTCAACTACACAAAGTCACAAGCGAAGGCATATCTCTAGCAATTTCTCACTCAATGTTATTTTCACATTCGTAAATGATGCAGAGCCCACATTGTTCATATCAAGCATTTCTGCAGAAAAGAATAGCAACATGTCTATAACAGAAGGATTACGGACTTTGTAACTTAAATAGATCTGCATTCCAAATTTTAGATTGACCTTTTTAAGATAGGATATAACTTGAATAGATCTGCATTCAAGATTTTACATTGACCTTTTTAAAATAGGAAAGCACATTGTCTAATTGAAGGTGCTCGACTATTGAAGTATGAAGCAAAGGCATATTCGATACAATTCCTCATTAAAATATTTCATCCATGTTTCTCAAATGAAATTGAGCCCACATGGATCATATCAAGCAATTCTGCAGAAAAGAACAGCAAAATCATATCATGCATGCCTCATGGCCTTGGGAACTTAAAATAATTTGTGTTTCAGCTATTAGATTGATTTCTTACAGAACAGAAAGCAGATTGTCTGGAAGACAATCTATACAAAACTTGAAATGAATTGTAAGTTGGTCAAAAAAGAAACAAATGAGAAAAATGAGGGTAAGATACTGTGTGAGAAAATCAGGATTAGATACATTACAATTTCCACATCTAGATATTAATCAGTTATTACATGTATTAACTATTAACTAATATCCAAGGCAAAAACCTTTCAGATATTATCATTCCTATATGGATCTGCTTCATATTGACCTCAAAGGGCACTTTGTCACTGCCAAAAGCACTTACTAAATACAGCAATTCAAATATCCATCCCTCCTTCAATGTAATCCTGACTAATTTTTATTTTTAACAACGTGCTTAAAAGTTTGAAGACTATACATTCAATGCAACAAGATTTGTGTAGGGAAACTTTTGATAGAATCTCTTACGACCTAAATTATTCATTAAATACTGCCTGCAGTTCTCTATGTCATACCATGTATATGACTCACCTGCTTGTAGTACTTTGAAGAGAACTAAAAGGGAGGTATAGATATTATCGAAATTTGAGTTCATTTGTTAAATGATCTAATCTGTCATATCGCAATTAATTATTACCAAAAAATAGTATGCATTCTGAACTAAGATTTTCATATCTATGACTATTAATCTGCAAAGAGTTTTAAAGGAACTATTTTTTATTCTATAACATTTATGTAAATTCGGTTGCAGATTCTTTTAATCACAAAGACAGTTCTGCGGAAGTATAACATGACACCAAAATCATTAACATAGATCACATACCTCTGCCGACCATCACTTTGAAGCTTGGAGCATTTAAAGACAGGGTCCAGTTTTATAAATCGAGGATCCAAGCCACCTCTAGCATTATTTGAAGTGAATGACATATTCACTGCACTTGGAACAGGAACCTCCCATCTGAAACACAACAGTAAGGAAAGAGGAGTTAGGTAATATATGAATACAAAAAAGTAGCAATATATAAATTCAAGATTCAAATAATTTATCTTTAGTTCATTTTAAAATCAGATAGTTGAATGCAAGCCAGCCACCAGGAAAGATTGAGAAATTTTGAAAACTCGCAAACTAAACATCCTTGCCATTTTTTTCCTGAAAAACTTCCACTTTTACACTCACCGTTGGACATATGTTATCTTAGGAATTTGCCCCATACTAAAAGCATAAGATACATCCAGGACACCATAGGCAACTAATACCTGAGTTACAATTTGCAAAATAGCAAACAATAACCAGTACAATCCTTACAACCAAAAGCTTGCAAGAGGCTACAACTAAAAGCAACAACTCGTATAATGGAACAAAGAAATAAACCTTAAGTAATGTCATTATTTTAAAAATTGACCATCACAATCACATTAAGCTTTTCTTGTGTTTGTTTATAAATGTGACCAAATAATGCAGCACATAATTACAGTGACTGCTTAGGGCATCTTAAACAAACACAGATGACAGACTAATTTTTAAACTGTAAACTCTGGAATACCAATAGAAATAAGCTTAGAAAGAGCCGCACTATTGCAGTAAGAGAAACCAACAGATTTGTTTGTGTAATGTCGAGAATGATAAAGACCCTAGCTGGCACGAAAAAAAGATAAAAAGGTTTCTTTAGTAATTATATGAATATCTGGTATCAGCTGCTTTTTATCATATATCTTCTTTTCTTTGACACATTTGAACCTAACAGTTTGTATTCTCTTACTGCATGCCCATAAACTGACTCCAGATTGGAGCCCCAAATCTCTGAGCCATTACAATTCTTTTGATGAAGAAACTATACCCAGCTTTGAACTAACCCATAAGAAGTATAATAAATATTGAAGACTAAATTCAAAGCCTTGGCCAGGTTATGCCACTACCTAAACAAAAACTACTTCTACATCTCTTTACATTACATGATACCAAGTCATTATTCCCATTTACAAAATGTTATAAGCTCACCTAAATATGTATAAGTAAAAGGAAAATACTGCATCATACTAATGGATAACCTAGAGAACTATAAAATGGTATCCGCACAAGTAGAAATTAATACCATTCTCTTTTGTATGCAGTAAAAATCGTTTTAGGGGAATATTACAGAAGGAACTATCATTTCCTGACAGAACATAACAGAATTTCCAGAAGCCCCTAAAAGAAGTTGATACTGATTCCCCAAGGTGAGATATTTATGCATCATATTAAGACACATTGATAATTGAAAGAATATTAATGATTTGTAGAGCAACATCCTGATCATGAGAAGCCCAGTGAGTTTCCATGCTGTTAGAGATATTGTGATCTTCTAATTCACCAAGGTGGTCTCCATGTTCATCATACTAGAAAAAGCTCTAGAGGCAGTAACAAGCAACTTCAGCATCTAAAAGGGAAAGGAAAACACCATCAATTTAGCTTCCACCTGAATGGATGGGAGATTTATCTTCAATTGGGATTTAATGTATTTCAATAAGATATTGTTTTTCATTGGAAGGTCTCTTGGACATTCAGATAATATTTGATCAAGCTTATCACAAGTCAACTTAAAACAACATTAATTTTCATCTCACCAAGAATTGTCATGTATTTTTTTTCAGTGATTGTGTTGGGTTGTTTTGATGTTAGATGTTTTCAATGGTTGAAACTGATTTCTCTGTCCATCAGATTGAGTGCATGGAACATAAATAAAACAAAAGTGAGACTTTGCTATAAAATACTACCAGGAAATTGGTTATATGGTAACAAGCTGAGATTCGATTGGGTCAAATTTGTAAGAGTATAATCCCAAGCCTGGTTGACGGATTGTTCCAACTTGATTCTACATGAGAAAAGCTTATTTTGGGATGGGTTGAGGAGCTGAGTGAATAGAATGTTGGAGAAGGATGAAGAAGAAATGAGTTGTTTAGGTGCCCAAGCTTTTGCTTTAATAGAAGAAAATTTGTAAGATTTAAGAGCAGGGTAGCAAAGACACTCTAAGAGTTTTTCAACAAAGTTGCATGGATAACATAACAGTTTCTGATATGGATATGGTATCAAGTGCAACAAATTTTCAAGATGACAAATATAGGATCCCCCGATATAGCATTTAAAGAGCACATAAATTTTATGCATTATAAAAACAAATTTGTTATACTAAATTTTTTAGTGTCATGTACATATATTTATTTATTTATATTTATATATTCATTTAGAACAAAAAAACAAATGTTTCATTCTATTTTACATTTTTTGAATGTTGTTTAAATAATCCTAAACCAGCTGGACTCCAGATGACACGGATTATCCAAAGTTATCAGATCCAACCCAAATATTGGCCCATATTTGGATATGTCCAGATGCAGCATCCAATCCCAATTTAGCTGTATCACACCTGTATCTGTGTCTGATACACTGATATGTGCACCATGCTCTCATTCAAACTCATGATCATCACTTCCATTCTACATCAATGTAGATGATCAAACTATGAAACCATCTGCTAGAAGATAAATGCCAGATTTAAAAGCTAGCCAGAATCAAGTAGAGTACCCATCCCAGAGATTGATAAGTAAATGCACAGCCAGAAGATTAAAAGCTGGCCTTTGAAAAACTCTTATGTTCTTGCTTGCAATCCATTCAGACAAAGATTTTTTCACATCTGCTAGGCTGGCTTCGGTGTTCACTAACCTATAGAAAACTCCAGAGGCATGGTGTCTATGCCTTTATCAGAAACCAAAGACAAAAATCAGCATGTAAAAGCTCATTACTTGCTGCTTCTATTTTATTGTTATTTTCAGATGAAATTTCGAAGTTCCACATACACTCCTCTTGGACAGGTTGATCTGATCCATCATAGATAATAAATAATAATAAATCTATTGTTTTTAGTCAATTTCAGGCTTTGAATTTCAGATAATTTTATAGAACTGCTGCCATTATTATTCAATATTATTTTATTTGCTGACTGGACTAATCACTAGCCAGATTATTTCTTACCTCAATAAAATATCCATTTTTTTATAATTTCCGTCAATTCCATTGAAAAAAATAATATATTTTTTTCCCACAAATCTGGTACTTGTGTTTTCCAGTGGCAATATTTAAATAAATCAGACAACTTCAGTTTATGTTTTTCAAGTTCATATTTTCGATTTTTAAAAAATTGGGTGCATCTAACCATCCCAAATGTCCCTAGAACACCAAGCCCCAAGGGTTGGGATTTTATGGGATAAATCTCCAGATTTCTATGGATAGGGGGCAACCAGAGGATGCCACATGCCATCTCTCTTTCCCAAAGACATTTATTATTGCTTTAATTCACAACTTTCAATATGACATAAAATGGAACAGTTTTGTATGGTAAACTGTTCTTCAAATTATAAGAGAAGCTCCCTTTTTTACTTAGAACCTAAGGATTCTGAGTATACAATAAAATTTGATTAAAATAAGAATCTGTCTTTTTGTTTCCCATGTTAGGGCATCAAGCGATTCAACACTTCTACACCATACATGGGCTTTCTTACCTTTAAAACTGTCTATTGAACAAAAGGATTTAACATGACAAAGGGGTGCTTGCAACTTTCAATTAAATAAAAAAATTGAAAATTACATGTTGAACATAAACATAAACATCACATAACATAACAAATATGAAGTGTGAAGAATTCTGTACAAAGCCACAATGCCTCCTACAATAACATCCACTATACAAAGCTTGTTTAATTCTTAAAATTCACTTAATTCATAAAACAATTAACTTCAAAGCCAATGACTTAGTGAACAACAATTTTCGCAAGATAAATGCTTGAAAATCACCATTAAGAAATCTAAGTGCAACTGGCACTTATTTCTAAGGTTTACAAAGCATTGTATGAAAATAAACCAAAAAAACTAACTACACTTCAACTCTATCTGTTAACTACTTGCATGACATGCAAACTATATTACAAAACCCTGACCACTAAAACTAATTACAGACTCTAGCAATCTTCAAATACATTGTCAATTGAAAGTTTCAAAAACTATTACTTAAACCTAATATCTCTCACATGACATTAGATCCAAAGATAAATAATCTAACAATAGCTGACACCTCAAAATTCTTATCATTCTAGAATTAGAAACCTACCAAAAATATCACAGGCTATAAATATCTCTAGCTAAAGGATAGTGTTGTGCATTTTGCACAGACATCCTTGTCATGGACAAGGAACCCCCCATGTTTGAGTATGATTTGGCCGATAGAGTTAGGGGGCCAAGATAGAGGTTGCGTCTGCATTCACCATTCAGTATCCCAACTCTACAAATGGCCTCCACGCGCCAAAGAAAGTGCGATGTGAAGCCAAAATCAACAAAGCCTTGAATTTAACCATGACATTGATCAGCACAGGGGGTTTAACATTTGATACCACTTCTATGAACATACTGAGAAAATCCCGAAAGGAGCATGACGTGATTGCTCCCAAACGCCTTCAAATCGCTAAGCAAAAACCCTGATAAGAGCAAGCAAGGAATCACATATTTTCTCCTAAATGCCTGAGTCTCCCGAGCCATCTCCAGTGCTGATGTGATCCCGAAGTATAAGTCACGAAATCCTCTCATTTGCCCAAAAAATCACAAAAAATGAGAATTGCGCATATAGGCTTCATGAGCCGAGAAATCAAAGACGTCAAAGTTCTCAAAATTGGCTTATAGCCCGAAAAGGAGAAAGGGGGCTAAGTTCACAAAATACCCTTATAGGCCGAAAAGAGAAAAGAGTTCAATAGCTTGCAAAATCGGTTTTTAAGTCGAAAATCTTCATAAGACCGAAAACCAAAACAAGAGGCAAGTTCAATAAACCGGCCCATAAGCTGAGAAGGAAGAGAGAAAGACTAAAGTTGCGTAATATCGGCTTATAGGATGAAAATGAAATCAGAATCCAAAGCGCACAATATCATCCAAAGAACAAATAGGTAAATTCGCGCAAAAAGAGCTTTTGAGCCGAAAAGGCATAACACTCAAAGCTTGCAATATCGGCTCATTTAGCCGAAAAAGAATAGATAGGTAAATTCGCGCAAAAGCCACCTATTACGCCAAAATAGCTAAAACTTCAAAAGTTCTCAAAATTGGCTTATAAGCCAAAAATAGCTAATAAGTTCAAATCATGCCATCAAGCCAATTGGGCCGAAAATGATAAAAAGGAAACACTTTAACTTAAAGCAAAGCCTCTCAAAATTGCCAAAAGGCCCGAATTTGCAAGGCTTAAGAATCAAAAATCTCACATTTTTAATCATTTCACCCGATTTTCATCAAAGGCGATATAGCTTAAGTGAGGGGAGAAGTCATTTCAAAATCGCACAATCACCCTCCATTGCCTAAATTTCTTGCAAAGGGTGGTTTTGGCGAAAATCTCTCAAAATGTAGTGGGCCAAAAGGGAGAAAATCGCACATTCTGGCCATTTAGGCCGAAAAACCACTTAAAACTCTCAAATCGGCCTCTAGGGCCAAAAAAAACAAAGACCTCCAAAATCGCACAAAATCATCAGTTAGCCCGAAATTGCCATGAAAGGGCATTTGAGCGAAAAATGAAAATAGCGCAAAAACCCATAATGGCCCAAAAATCTCATTTAAGCTTCTAAAATGCCGAAGAAGGGTTAAGTTCACAAATTCGTGCAAAATCTCCAAGAAGCTCTTAAATCGGCTTAATAGGCCGAAATTCACAGGGGGTGCTTTAAATTTAAATCTCTCAAAACATCAAAAGAACCCGAATTTCTAAGCGATTCAATGTTCAACCTAAAATCGCTCAGACGCTTTTGATCAAATGAAAATCGCATCCTGCCTGAGGAAAACTAAAATCGCCATTCAAAGCTTAAAAACCCAATTTCAACAAAGCCCGACATTGCCCTAAAATTTAAATATTTTTGTTAAATTAATTTTATTTTTTTAAAATGTTTAATTCAAAGTGAAATTGATTGTTTGCAGTACGACATCGGGAAGAACCAGGAGAAAGCCTGAAGCATAAATTAGAGATGCGACCAACACCTTGAAGCGAAAATGGAGGAGTGCAGGATCAAAGCGACAGCCCCAAGCGCTGCTAATGAAGAACGCACCTCAGAAGGATAAAGACGAAGCACGGAGAAGCGCGCCACCACCTGAACCACAGAGTTGAAGTCCATCAGCGAGATTGAAGACAAAGAACACACATAATGCTCAAAATATGCATTCTCAAAAGGATACACTGCTGGATTTAATTCCAAAAGTTCAGTTTCTAGAAACTGAAATTGTTTATTGTAAAAAGAGAGCTGCCTGTGGGCCCCGTCTAATGGATTCAAAGTGAGGGGACACAAGGTAGTTATCTCCAACTGCCAAATTGACTAAATTGAAGCCAAACAATTGTAGGTAGTTGAGATAGTGGTTGGGTGGATAATTGAGAATTGAGTTGGCATGGGTTAAAGCTGCCAGCTTCTAGAAGGCAAACCAGGGCCCTTGGATGCAGTCAATCCTAGCCACCAATTCAAATTGTAAAATCTATAAAAGGCAGAGGCCTTTCTTTTGTAAAGGATTAGATTTTTAGAGTTAGATTATTGTTAGATTTTTAGAGTTGGACAGTTAGATTGTTAAATTCTAGTTGAGTTTTTGTAGAAGGTTAGATTTTAGTAGTTAGATTATTAGGAGTAGAGTAGAACTGCTGCAGAAATTGTTGTAATGGAAGTCGAAGCAAATATATGAGCATTGAATCATGGTGTTTGTTGTCTTTGTTTTCTTCTGTTTGCATGGTTTCCCTTCAGTTGGTTAATTAGAGTGCAAGGATTTTAATGGTGAAGTGTGGAGGGGTATTTGATGCATTTCAAGTTCATACCATTGGGGGCTTGCTGATTGTAGGTCACCGTGCATGGTTAGTCTAAACCCAAATTGTGCTTAGTTCAACTGCAGGTGTTCGTCTTAGGCTGCGCCAGAATTGGGTGCCTATATGAGTGTCTCCAGTCTGAAAATCCTTCATCCTTCGAAGCTTGCACCATTCTTGTCGAGTTGTGAGGGTGTCTTTGGCGAAACAAGAATTGGTTTATCGAAATCTGTCTACCTGTTGCATCAACTGTTATCATCACTGTCCTTAGGTATCCTGAACCCTTCTCTTTTTCTTTTATTTCCCAATTCGAGAATCCCAGCAGACCAGCTTGTTGCAAAACGTAAGGCCCCTTGTGTTTCCAGCAGAACACATCAAACCGTTGAGCTATCCTGCAGTCATAACCTAACAGTTGAAACCTTGAGGTCATCCCCATTGATCAATTAAAAATAGCATTAGGGCTTCCTAATACAAGTGAGGATAGGATACTCATCGAGAACATTCTATTCTGCGTTGGCCGAATAGAGTCGTAGCAATGCGATTTTAGACACGTCAACAAATAGCAAATCTTAGAATATGTTCTTCCCTAATAAAACGTGATGGCTAAAAAGATATTTATAGTGCATGTTAAAATAGACTTTTGGATAAGCAGCTCTGAATAATTCTAATGATACTGAGGCTTTTTCCTATCCTACTTATGGTGGATCTTCTAAAGATGTTTCAATCCCTAAACAATGTAAACTTACTTTGTTCAATTTGTTTATCTCTCTGCATGAAACCTTTTGCATTACTCTGAAAACCATGAATAGTCTAAAAACATGCTCTCCAAACAAACCATTCTAATGACACTGTGTATGTTTATTTCTACCTTTTCGTTAATGAACACCCTGAAGATATAGTTACTGAGACTGAAAACTTTCCCCAATGATGAACACAGATGTGCTATGGAAAAATCTGATATCATATGCCTTGATTGAAAGAACAATTTTCTGCTTATTGATAGATATCCTGCCAATGATCAATGGAAAATTATTGAATTTCTAATGCAAACAACTTCTGTTACTAAGAGTCTTTGACAGATTTTAGAGGAGAAGTTCACTCGACCTAACTAAAATGATGACGATCTTGATCTCCTCCTAAAGACTGAAAGAAATTCACTGCTTCTGGACTGCAGTAGCATTCTGCTGATATCCAAAACTCTGATTTTGGCATTCTTGAAAGATGCCAAGTACTGATTGAAGCAATCTGATTTAATTTTCTGATTTTGATTTCTTTGGCCACCAGTAGGAGAATTTGGTTTTATATGTTTGTTTTTGTGGTTTAATGCTTTTTTTTGTGTTTTTACAATACATACACCTTGGAAACTTGACAATGAAATTGAATAACAATGATAAAACATAAACTAATGACTGGAAATAAATTTCAGATTGACTGATTTTTGTAACAGCAATTATCAAAAGCCAATAAACAATGGAATTCACTAAAGATATGCCAAAATTAGCCTACCAGAGGTCCAATGCCTTGCCTGGAGGGCTAGTTTATTAGCATAAATGAGTCCAGGCGCTGCTACAGGAGCTACCAATGAGTCCTAACTGCTCCAATGAGTTTATTTCCTCTAGAAAATAATTACCAAAAACAAACCTAACATAAATAGACCAAATTGTTGTTGTTTCCTTCAAACCCCCAGGAGACTTCATTGAAAATGAACAATTTTCCACACTGATTTGCTCCTGTCTCTCTCCCGTGACTTCATAAGCCTGAAAGAATGATTCCAATCTTTAGTCCTACTGCTGAAAATGAGATTTGTACAGAAAATTCCAAGTAAAACCCTTCAATTTATTTTTTATGAATTCCCAGGCAAGCTACGGGTGTACGGCTAGGCTAGGAGAGGTATGGCTGGCCACAAACTGCAATAATTAACCAAAATTTGCCATCTAACTGCTCAGATCTGATTCTCATGATTAGTTGCTGCTGTACGTGTCAAAATTCCTCTCAATAATACCCTTGTTGGTCAGATATAAGCATTCCCAGCACTCCAAATTGACAAAATATGAAAGGGTTTTCGTCCTTTCTCTCAGAAATGGAGGTCTATGACCCCAATTCCAATCCAGACACCTGCAAAATAGTTTTCTTCTCAAAAATCTTCAATCACATAATGCAAAAATGAGCTCCCAAATGCTCTTTTAGCATTCCTCAAACCCTAATTCGAATTTGGGGTTAGGGTTGGACTTTTGACATTATTAAACATGTTAAAATGTTTATTTTTATTAAAAAAATACATCCCCTAAGTGGTAACTTCTAGGAAAATGTGCCAAGGGGCCACTTAATTAATATAAAGTGATTGTATTATTTCACTTTATTATTATTTATTTAATCCAACTTAGGAAAAATATTTCCTAATTTATTCATAAAATGAAATCCGTGACTCATATTTGAATTCCATCTGAAGCACTGTGATCACTGATGTTGTCTGAGTCCTGCAAGCCAACTGACAGTTCCTCCTAAAAAGTAGGGTCTCGCCCTAAAAAATAGGAACCTCTTTCCAAACACCTATAACTACTCAAAAGGATCCTGCTCTGCTCCATGTTCCCACGAGTGGTCATCCAATCAACTGCCAGTTCTCCCTAAAAAATAGGAGACCTCCCTAAAAAGTAGGAACTGTCGTCTGAATGTCCAAAACGGTTCACATAGCCCCTACAAAGCTCCATGACCCTCAGAATGAATCCCCTAACCATATCGTTGACCTACGGGAACTCGAATGGTAGGTCAACCCCTGCTCATCTCATGTCGCCTAGAAAAGGAGACATTACAATTCTGTTGTAGCATCAATAATCCTTTCAATATAAAAGACTATTTTTATTTGAAGTGATGATGTAAGAAGATTTTGTTTCAGACTGTAAAGTCCCAGTTGCTTGAATAGGCACCAATCTTTCTATTAATAGATTCTTTGAATTTGGAAAGTCGTGGATTACTTGAATAGGTGTCCCATTGCATTCACAACTCAATGAGAATCCTTTCATAAGCTGGTCAGCATTGAATAAATGCACATATGAATACAGTTTATCCTTATTTTAATAGAGTCGGTTGTTTTTGATTGGGTGAGTCCTTGTCTATATAAACAGCATAAGTTTAATTACCAAGCAAATATGCTTATATACTGCTTCCTACATCCCACAACATAGCGCCCTGCACATTCTACAAGTGAAACCCTGTGCATCCCACATGTGCCTATCTGTAGGCCCTCAAATATTATATTTTAAACTTAAGCTTCTCCCTTATGAGGTGTACACCTTTGCACACCAAGCATGCCTCCCTATGGGATTTTCAAACTTCAATTTCAACTTAAAATTTCGCATGTCAACTGACTAGGTGCACACCTATGGACATGATTCATTAACTTTGCTTCAAAAGCATTTCAAAACTTCTTTCTTAAGCACACACCTTAGAACCAAAATGTGCACTTGTATATAGTCGTTTACTTGCATTTGAAACTGAATTTTGTCTTTGATGACCAGGCATGTCTCTATCCCTTCCATGTGCACCTATATGGAGGTTTTCCATCTTCTAAATTTCAAATCAAATATCTTTGAATATAATATGTGCCAATACTTTAGCATGCAACTATTCATTGGCTTTCCTTTGAAACATGCAATTAATTATATCTGCATGCACCTTTCAACGGGCCTTATGAATTTTGAAATCTATGTGGAGTGTATCCCTCAATCTCACATGCCCACATCAAAACATGTAATATCCCTATTATTTTTTTTTTGTTTTTAGGCCAATAACAATCATCCACAACAAATAACCCATTAAGGTTAGAAAGCATAAACTGAAAACTTGCTGAAGATTGCAACCTTTCCACTTTCTGATCACCAAGTGCCCAATGTGGGAAGGTGAGAGCATACGGTGAATAGGGGATCGTTAGATCTCAAACTGCTGAAAGATGAAATGAAATACAATACTGGGCGGCAAGCCAGCCCCTTCCACTTATCCAGCGGGAATGCAAGAAACTTAGCGGTGAACCAGCACACACAAGGCAAAAATCATTCGACCGCAATATTTCAGCAGGAGGACTGAAATTAAAAAACAAACTCAACTCAACCGCAATATTCCAGCAGGAGGACTGAAATTACAAAACAAACTCAACTCAACCGCTTACGCAACGGGAGGACCATTACAACCAGACATCACTCGACCACTTATGCAGTGGGAGGACTGAATTACAATTTACTTGAAAATAGGCGGCAAGCCAGCCTCTTCCACTTTTCAGCGAGGTGAGATTTACAAGGCAGAATTGGTTAGTAGTACTACTACTTAACCTTACAATAATCAAGATAATGTGAGAAGAGAGTAATGCTGAACATCCAATTAAGAACATGAAATTTCTGCTAACATCAAAAATCTGCAGGCTGGAATTGCAAAACCAGCAGCCTGTGCATTCACTAAAACGCTCATAACTCTCTCATTACTCACCCAATTCACCCAAAATCTATTCTAAACAATTGCTATACCCGCCAAAATGAGAACAAACCCAAGGAAAGCCATCGAAACACCCATATTTATTTTGCACGCTTCCCAATGCATTAACTAAACCCCACGCCTAACCTGGGAAGTTCAATTTCCAATATAAAAATCCACACTCAAAATAAGATGCTAAAAACTTACAATATGCATTGCCAGTGGTAGGAAGGAAGGATGAGCCGGTACCCAAAATGATGGAATCACCTGGCCAAGAGGTGCGAGCAAAATACACTTTCAACAGTCCCGCGACCAGCAACCAGAAAACACTCCAATCTCAATCAAAACACTCCACAATCTGCAACTCACTCACCAACAGCACTGGGAATACATGAACACAGCTAGGTACTATCTTGCAAGTACGAAACTGAGACTTAGCTAGGAAGCCACACTTCGAAGCTCAGATTTTTCAATAGCCAATTCAACAGCATAACGATGCAAATTCATTTGATATCCAAATGGGAGGCCAAGCACCTGTATTTATAGTTTTTTTTCCTCTGAAATTGAAATGTAAATGCTCCCAAATTCACCTCACCAATTTGCATTTCATTTCACTCTCACATGGCATCCAAATGACATTTCATTTCATTTCCCAAGGTGGGCACCCAAGTTGCATTTTAACCAATAATTCAACAAGTTCGAACTTGCCTAAGTCTTCAATAATAATGTAATGCATTCTTTAAATTTCAACGCCTAACTTAGGAAAATATAACATTTATATTAGATAAATATGTCTTTTCCTAAGTCGCCCAATATATCATTAACCAGTAATAAAATAAATAAATATTAAACCTTAGGATAAGGAAATAATATTTAATTAAATTACTTACGACTCCAATACTGATTATCAACAAAATCCAAGATAAAGCTGAGCAATGAAGACCACTGAACTGCTACAGGATCGAGACCCTGTCCAAACTACTAAAATAGAATTGCTCAATACTGACACTTACTAAAAATTGAAAGTCATGAAACACTCCTTCGAAAAACATGATCTTCGCACCTAGAGAAAGAGCTTGGAAAGCTCAGTAAGACAACATCATCCAAATAGCCAAACCCTAACTTACTAAAAATAGTAAGTTCTCACTTCACCAAAGAATCAAATGTATGTTATACCACCCTGGAGCTCATGAAAAACCCAGAAGGAAACCATAGACAGAACTGAAGAATTCCCTCTTGGTAAACCCTAAAAAGCTCGTGCAGAACTCCACAAAAGTTGGAAACCCTAATTCTCCTTTCCAAATAGCCTAGGGGTCTCTGGAATAGGCCAATGGACCACTGAATTAATCACTGCGGAGAAGGGGACATTACAATCCGCCCTTCCCAAAATTGCTTTTCCTCAAGCAATGCCATCACAACTCCCAAATTTTTTAAACTGATCCGCACCAAAGCAAGTACGATCCCAGGGTCCCATGCCCGTCTCAAGAAGAACCCACCATGCCAATACTGCGTCACTATGATCACATCAATGAAAGCATCACGCCCAAACTGCACTAACCTCCCTTGTAACTCCAAAATGTTACCATGCATGATACTCAAACTGAAAAACATTGAAGGACTGAAATCAATATCATGCAGCATCTCATGCCCATAAAGCTCTGAGTAATCAATATCACTAATGCCACTGTCTATCACAAGCCTGGGCAATAGGAAACAAAGTCTACACGACTCACAATCAAACTCCACAACATATCTCCCCAAGGTGTCAAGCGGAGCCATGACTGTAAATGTGGCTTCTCCAAATCTCCCTGCAAAGATGAAAACAATCCTTTGCAAGAGCTCAACAACCTCATCCCCATAGCTCCACATGAATCTACTAGGCCTCAATTGAATTATTCTGATACAACCATGGAGACTTCTGAAATCTCTTATAGTTCCTACTTCAAACACCTCAGAATGAGGAACCATAGAGAGCAAAAGTTCGCTGTCCCAATCATAAGTAGAAGAGAGGGCATAAGAAGAACCACTAGTTAGAGCTTGAACACTTCCCATATACAGATACAAATAGCCACAATTCGCCATACCTCTCATCTGAGACCATAAACCCATTTTGCCAAGAGACTCTTAAGTCTGAAAAAGAGTACACCAACAACCCCCCAAGTCTGAAACGAATGACTTGAGATCTGATTTTAAGGAAATCAGCATCCAAGAAGATGAACAATTGCTGCAACATAGGAAATCGTCATCCAAAACAACACATCTACTCACGTCCAAGGCTGGAAATATCTTCTCTAGTGTGTCCAACTCCGCATGGAACCATCCTTTGCTCAGAATATCTTCCCAATCCGCTAGTTGATGAGCAAAAGAAACCATCAAATGGCTGGTAAAGAAGGGAACAACACCATCAAGTCAGAAAATTTGTTCCTTATCCCTCCATCAAGTCTGAAAATTTGTTCCTTATCCCTCCAAAAATCCTTCTTTCCACATGTAATAAGCTCCATCAGACCATGTTGATAATCTCGAGCTTGGACACCCAACCGACAGTGATCTTCAACATACTTAAAAGAAAACTCCAAACATCCCCAAGTGCTAGTAAGAACCAAGAGCATACTTAAGAAATTGATGTCTCCTCTAGCAACCCCTTGAAGCCTAACCAAGAAAGCTTCAACAACATTGGAGTATGTAACAAGTGTTGCCCTCAAATCCAACTCCCAAAATGGACTAGTATGAGCCTTATTATTATTCAACCCAAGAAATGGGTTATTAAGCATGCAATCACCATGTTCCGGTTCTTTCTCCACTACTTTGTGAGTAACAAATCTGAAATCTTCACTCCTTGCTGCTGCAATGAAACCTTGGACGACTACTAAACTGTGTTTAGACAACATCTTGATGCCAAAGATGTTCAAATCATCCAACACAGAGAGGGTTTTCAAGAACTTGGAAGCCATCCCTTTCTTCTTGCTCACTTCCATCTTGCTGATCCAAATCTGCACATGCAACCTTTGTTTTTCATGTGAAGTTCTCAAGATCAAACTCTTCTTGAAGACTATCAAGCTCACCAATAACTTGCTTGATTTCTTCAGATCTTTGTGCATTCTCTTGCTCCCTGAAAAGTTTGAAATCAGCAAACTGGTCTTCTAACTCCATTAGAGCCAATTGAGTATTTCCTAGCATGTCCTTTGTTGACTCAAGCTCAAGAGTAAGCTCTTCAACTTTCCTCTCTTCCCCTTGGAATGCACTAGTGGTCTTCCTTGCAAGTTCAAAAGCATATCTCGATCTTTACTCAAGTGTATGTAATCTTATTTCAATATTTCCAAAGAGTCTTTGATAAGTTGCAGATTAGGGAGAGTAACTTCATCCTTAACCCCTTTCTGTCTCTCATCCATTTGAGCCTTCCAATAGAGTTCTTCAATCAAACTATGTGTGATCAAATTGGGATAGAGCTTGCATTTCTTTTTCAACAAACAACTTGAATTGACCATCCCACTCATAAGAATGTAGAGATGGTGTACTGCTGATAGGCAACAAGAAAAAATCAGAACTTTGTTTCTTGCAATCACTGCCCCCATAGCTGCTCCAAGATTCTCGTCTAACTCCACCAACTAGCTGCAATTGCTCAATATCATGAAGAGGATCGGATTTTACTAAATCTTCAACTTTTTGCTTACTACCAACTTCATGAATAGGTGAATCAGATTTGCATTTTAGAACCTCTTTAAACTTTCCATCATCAAAAACCATATGGTCCTCTAACTCTACAACACAATCTACTTTTTCCCCATATGGTCCTCCCATTTCCCCTTGCGAGGTAGGGGCTTCATCAATATTGAGTCTAGTAAGTTCCTTACATGCGGGTAATTCAGGGTCCTGGACCGAGGCCCTGCTAATGGTATCTGCTATAATTGGAACACTCCTATCCATGTCCTCAAGGTTAGGTAACTGCCACCTAGAGGCTTCAATTTCCAATTTCTGATTAATAAGGTTTTGCTCAAGAATTTTTCTAGCTTCAGCTGCTTTTCTCAGTTTTTCCATCACTAACTATTGGGCATTCAAGGTTCTCGGGATTGAGAGAAGAGCAGGGGTATCAACAGATTCAGAGGAATTAAAGGGAGGAGGATGGGCAGCGGAGAGGGCCTCCTTGATAGCATTGTTGTAGTCTAGGATAGACTTAGCCATCAAGGGGGCCGAGGAGGATGGGGGAAGGTCGTGGGGGAGCGGAGAGGGGGAAGGGGAAAAGGCAGTGGGGGTGGGGCGAGGAAGGGACATGTGGGAGGGCAGACGGGGTAGGTTCAGAGGGCGAGGACCTAGTTACAAGGGGGGGGGACCAGACGAATGAGTACACCATACCTGGTTTCAGGGCAATGAGAAGTCTAGCATCAAGATGAGGGAGCACCGAGGGGGAAGAGTCAATTTTTACAATTTTCTGCAAAGGTTCCGCAATTTTGTCAATACAGGACCAGAGGAAGGGCAGGACATTCTTAATGGTTATCCATTTCGGGCAGGATAGGGCGAGAATTTCATCATTACAAGCCTCGAGGTCCCAACGAATAGCCCTAAAAGACGAATTCCCTACCGACCAGAACTGCTTATTTACAATTTTGCTTTGACTTTTGTCAAAAAAGATTAAAAACAAACCCTTTTGAATCATTCTACAAAACGAAAAGTGAAACCCTAGTTTATTGACCCACACATCTTGCAGCCATTTGTTCATGTATTGACGAGATGGTAAATTATTTACATCAAAGGCAGCAAAAAAAATAGTTGAATCCCTAAGTCTAGAAATCTCAGAAGAAATGGCAGAAAGCATTGAATCATTAGGTTTAATGGTGATGCATTTGGAGGGGGAGACCTCACCTTGTGCTCCCGCGAGATTGGCTTCATCTTCATGGTGGAGAGCGGCTTCGAACTTTGCATCTTCGGGGAATGAGAACCGCTTGCCCTCCACCGCCTGGCTGAAGGTTTTCCGTCGCTCTCGTCCATTCGTAGAGGAAGGAATGGGCGGTTTTAGGTTATTAGGTTCACCTTTATTCGGCTCCATTTAATGAAGGGCACGTAATAAATGCTTCGAGGGCTGCCCAGCTAAGCCAGGGAGCCCTCGCATGCGGTGGCGTCCTGCAACCAGCGGCACCTCTGAGGTTCGTGCCCTAGTTGCAAAGCGCCCCTTACCTCTCTCCTTCTCAAAATTCTTGATCCAATTATTATTATTATGTATATTGGTATACATATATATAACAAAATCATAAATCATTCTAATGATGCAATTATCATCCATGATTATATTTATCTGACCCAAGCTATCATCATTAACATGAATACTCTGACTTGTTTTGCTAACAAGTCATACACTCACAAACATGCGGCAAGACGTCATCTTTGAGAGCTTTCCGAGAGAATCTCTCTCTAACCTACTTGTACATTTTGAAGTATCCTGGATGTCCTGCATGTGGAGTATCATGATGGCTCTCACATTATTCTCCTTCAATTTTGACTCAAGCACCAAGTAAATCTTGTGCTTGTAGTAGATGACATCACCTACAACCGTGAACCTATCACCCTAAATCTTCCCATCCATAATCTCGCATTAAAAAGTATTTTTGGAATACTCACCTAAAAGATGAGCCTTCCAATCTGCTAATATCTTTGCCAAGGAGCAAATAGTGGGTTTCCTAGAAAGAGCATCCGCAAGAATATTCTTCTTCCCCTTCACATACTCTGTCAAAATTGTATGCCTAGATTTTACTAATGCATTTTTGTTCTCTCATTCAAATCTTTCTGCTCCAAGAAATATTTCAGACTGTTGTGGCCTGTTCTGAAAATAATTTTTCCACCTACTAAGTATTGCCTAAACTTTGCCAACACATGCATAATGGCAAGCAACTCCTTATTGTAGATAGAATAGAATCTCTCTACATCTTGGAGCTTTTGGATATCATAGACAATGGAATGCCTATTTTGCATCAATATTTACTCTAATTCCCTCACCTAAAGCATCACACTCAAAAACAAAAAGTTGAGAGAAATTGAGTAAAGTCAAATTAGGACAAGTACTCATTAACTCATTGAGTTTATCAAATGTGCACTAAGTGTCCTCAGTCCATTTCAAAGCTCATTTCTTAGTGAGATGTGTAAGAGGTGCACCAAGCTAAGAAATCCCCTTAACAAGCCTTCTATACTAATCGCATAAACCAAAGAATCCTCTCAGTCCTGTCTATGTCTTCGATGGTGGCCAATCCAGCATAGCCTATATCTTCTCTTGATGAACCTTGACACCATTTGCACTAATCACATGCCCTAAGTATCTCAATCATCACAAACTCACACTTGGAAGCCTTAGCAAACAAGGACTATGCCTCCATGATGCCCAACACCTCATCAAGATGTCTAAGGCAATCCTCCCAAGTCATGTTGTGTATAAGAATATCATCAAAGAATACAAGAAGAAACTTTTGCAACTATTTATTGAAAATATTGTTCATGCAACATTGGAAGGTGGTCAGAGAATTGGTCAAGCCAAAGGGAATGACCAGAAACTCATAGTGCCCATAATGGACCCTAAATGTTGTGTGTATGTCCTACTCCCTAACTCTAATCTGTTGGTACTCTAAATGAAGATCAATCTTCGAAAAACATACTAAACCTGAAGCTCATCTAGAAGCTCATCTAGAAGCTCATCAATCTTGGGAATAGGATACCTGTTTTTGATAGTTTTCTTGTTAAGTTCAAGGTAATCAATGCACATCTACAGAGTCCTATCCTTCTTCACTAGAACAACTAAAGAAGCAAAGGGACTCGAACTAGGCCAAAGTGTCCCATGTCAGATATTTCTCTATCTCCACTTTGAATCTTTTTGGATATCGATAAGAAGTGGTAGTAATAAAATTAGAGCCCTCCTCTAGCTCGACCACATGCTCAAAACCTCTATTAGGAGGTCTCTCAAAAGGAATCACACTGAAAACCACATTGTGATTATTTAGCACATATTCAATAGCCACATAATACTATCCACCACTATCAATGAGTTTTGGAAGAAATCAAACACTAGGCTGCCCACTCAACACCTTTATGTCTAAATATGCTCTCCATCCTCTTTGTTGTCAAATTTTGGGTGCACGATTGGACATACCTCTTAAAACTACCTTCTTACTACCACTCTAAACTTCAACCCCACGGTTTGAAAATTTTGTGAGTACTTTCCCAATGGGTGAAGCCATTGAATCCCCTAGATTGCATTTGTATCACCAATGTCTACCACATAGAAATCATCCATAATTGTATGGTTCCCTAAGGCAATACTCAACTAAGACACTTGTTTGGAACAATTCATGTTGAAACCATCCGCTACTACATTGAAGCCCTCAAAGTCCTTTGTCTATTGACCGTCTTAGCCACGAAGTCTGAATTAATAAAATAGTAAGTTGCTCCACTATCAATAAGAATTGTAATTCGTTGCCCTTATAAAACTCACCTTACCCTAAAAAAATTATATCTAGGAGTACCAAAAAGGATACCAATGGTTCCTCCCTTCATTTTCTCTAATGTATACTCCTCCATATTTGCAAATTGCCCATCTAAATCATCCTACACATAGCCAACAACTCCTACCTTCTCCTCCTCATCATTTGAAGCCACCTCAATGTAATGAACCTTCTCTTTACCCAAATACCTATGGCCTTGCTCCCAAGGTTCTCTGCAACTAAGGCATAGCGTTTTCCTGTGTAGTCCATTTTGATCTTTTCAGGCCACTCCTTTTGGAAAGTTTATTTTTATCTTTCTTAGGCTGAAAACGGTTTAGGCCAAAAATTGTTTTTAGGAGTTGAACTCTCCATGTTGCTAACCCTCTTGATGGCATCTAGTAAGGAATTAGGATCAAATGATTTTACTCAACCACGAAGTCGTTTGACAACCCCTCAATTAATAGAACAATCAATCTATGCTCTAAAACCTCTATGACCATAACTCAGAATTTTTGGAACTCTGATATATAGGAGACAATTGTCCCCAACTATCTCAACTGCACCAGCTCCCTGAAATGTAGCTCAAGATCCTTCCTATCAAACCTATCAATCAACCTCTAAGTGGAATCAACATAGGAAGTAAGAAAATCATGCCCCAAGGACACTACCCATGGTACCACCACTCTTGAGCTTTTCCATCTAAATGAAATGTCGTGTACTTGATTGATTCCAACTTTATAATAGGGTTAAGCTGAAAATAGGCATCTAAGTTTTGCACCCATGAATGTGCAAAACACTTGTTTGAAATATTGTAGCTAGGAATGGCTACGTTACCTACCTTATGCTACAAATATTTATTGTGCCCTTGACCTCTTTCTCCTCTAGGTCTATTTCTGTATTTTATTTGACAAAAAAACTGCCAAGGGCCTAGTTGCATGGAATTTTTCACCTATTATCCCTCAAATAATCTATAAAAGCTTCGCCACCTTCCTGGTATCCTGTTGGTCCCCTTGGTAGTGCCTCCAGGTTTTCAAGCAATAGAGGTCTAGGAGTGGTTCTACTAGCTGTCATAGAATTGTTTATCAAACAATTAGTATTGCTTCCTTCTCCATGATTGCAATTGTTTCCATTGCTACCATTATTACCATTGTTGTTATTGTTTCTTTGATCAGCCAGATTTTCGTTATTTGTATTCATGGTTTCCATCATCCAGGTTATTGCTTGAACCAACAGTTGTTGTCCCCTAGCTAGATCATTTAATAATGCCATGCTACTGGGATCTTGTTCATGTCTATCACCCATACTTTCTTCTTCTTTTCAATCAAAACTAAGAACACCTCTTCTCCTATAAGTGATAAACTCTATATCCTTTGGATTCATCGATTGTTTTCAATCATCAAACTTCACAAATAACCCTTTAGGCTAGTAGAATCACTGCTCCGATACCACTATAAAGTCCCCTATCCAATTTTTCATTGAAATTTCACTCCTACTTTCACAAATCAAGTATTTTGTCAAATATTTTGCATACATGTGGAAATAATGTGCTCTTTTTTTGCTTGAGTCTGATTTAACTACATTCGAAAGAGATGTAATGCAACGCATAACATTTATTCATTTACCATACATTAATACATTAAAACCATTCAATATGCACAGCTAAACAATAATGAATTTCCTTAATCAATTTTGTGTTGCCAAATACAAATATAATAAACAATTTTCTAGCCTTATATAGAGATTACATAGCATGAGGATGCACCAACATAAGCGCCTCACATTCGATGACAAAATCATTGTTTTAACTTCCACATTAGGATGCAGTAAGTCACCCAGCATTGACAATTGAAATCACCTAGCAATATTAATTGACATATCAGCCTAGACTGTGAAAGATAGCCACCCAGCCAAGTTGTTATATTCTCATGCCAGCAATGATGCTCCATTTTACCGAGCAACAATGGAAATCTCTTTTTCAAAGCCCGTGTCTGAATGCAACTTGATAAATCGACCAAAGAGACTGATTTTGGTGCCTAAAGACCTGCAACCAAGTATTTCTACCCACGTCTAGACTTCAGATGTAGTCTACTAGCAAGAATAAATGTTTGATGCCTTCAATGCCCTCATAAAGACACCTCCACTATAGTGTATTCTCATGCCTATCCAGGAAAGCTATGGGGGCCAAGAAAGTCTAATGAATCACCACCAATGAAGCTAGAAATGCACCCCTTGCCAATGTTATCATCCAACAACACACAAAAATAAGGCAGCTAAATAATGCTTGCAACACTCCATTTCTAGCCAAAATCCTTAACTTGTCTTGCTGGCAAGGCTTCACAATTTGTAATCCAACAATCATTCTACCCATGTGCAAAACCTGAATAGTTCCACCTACAACCAGCTAGGGTAGATCTTCCTCCACCAAAACTGATTTCACTTAGGATTTCGCTCCATAAAAAGCTCCAAATCCACAATAGATGAAAATTAAACCAAGCATATGCAAATGAGCTTCCAAATCTACTTTATATTTCCCTTAGAACATTCCCGAAGGTCTTTTCAGACTCCTGCTTAAAATATTTCATTGAAGCTCAATAATTGACCTTATTAATATTTCTTTAAATTTTCACTTAAGTTACTTTATTAAATTAACTAAAATAAAGTTATTATTACTTTATTGGACAACTTTACATTATTTATTTAATTTATCACTTATATTCTAACATTAGCCTATAGGAATAAAATAAGCTAAATGGGTGCTACTCCTCAAAAGGGGACATTACAACAGGACACCGCCCATCAACCCTGCTGGGGGCATTACCCTTAGACTCCCACCAAACTTATTTGATTTGCCAAGTACTCTCCAAGTTTGAGTTTGTGAACTATGCTTCCAAATTTTCCTATTGGTCTTCATCTACAATATCTTCATCAAATTGAACACTCTTCACTAATGTTACTTGATGCTTACTTGTTTTCCTTGTTGTCTGGAAGATGACTTTTTTATTTGGAGGGGATGATGTAGTTAGTATAAAATGCCTATTATTATATTTGTATAAAAAGCCTATTATTATATTTGTATAAAATGCCTATTATTATATTTGTATAAAATGGTTTATCCGACTATGTATTTGCTAGTGCTAGTGCCAATTGCGCTATGCGCTATGGTTCTTCTATTTTACCAGTACTTACATCATTAAATATGAATGGTGATGATATTTTTGAAGACCCATATGATGTTGGTTGATCAATGATGGCTGAATGTTAATAATTGACATTGTTATCTCTATAATTATAATATATATAAATATATCATGACATTCAAGTTTGACTAATTGAAATTGTAATATTTTTTACTTTTATAGTGGTTTGTTTATTATACAATACATGATGCTATGTGTGGTATTTTGAACTTAATTAGCGCAGCAAATATGTATAGATTTCTGATTTTTAAATATTTTTGTATGGACAAACCCAACCCCAGAACTTTTTTTGGCTGAACCTGCAAACCGAACGCTCAAATCCAAACCCGAACCAGTATCAAGACCGATAACTTAGTCTGGTGTTAATAATTTGTTGATTGAGGGCTGATTTGTTGAAGAACGATGCGTTTGAATTCCCCTTTAGGACCCACTATAATTTCACTATCTTCAGAATTGTTAGAACTTAGGAGAGAATGAAATTAGAAATATTTTCTTGTTCTTCTTGGCCAAGCTAGTGCTGAGTCCTCTATGGATTTATTTTTTCTGAATGTTTGCAAGCTAATCATGATATTTTTTTCTTTGCTTGGAAATAATCGAAAATCTAATTTTTTATTCAATTCCAAGATTTTGTATTAAAAAAGTCTTTTGTATTTTAAAAAGTGCTGAAGTCCACCATTTCCCTACATAAACAGGGAAGGACTGATTTGTGGCTGACATTTTTTCATACCTGAACCAGTATATGAATGTTTGCTGTTTTGTTTTCATTTCTGGGTAAATAGGCCAGAGCCAGAGAATAGCAGGAAAAACTCGATCTTATAATTCAAAACTTGTTGAATACAAACTTGATTTAGTTCTCTATAACCTAGTTCCAATGTCTTATATCCAAAAGTGCAAGAGAATTACTATTCAATCATGGATGACATATCTAAGAAAATATTAGATAAATCAGATGGTATTACAGTATTACTATTCACTGATCTTCCAAATTATCATTGAACTCAAATTTATTATAATTCCACAACAAATATTCTCATGTCAATTTCAAGCCCAAAAATGTGGCACTGAAGACAACAGGCTGCAGAAATAAGTTACATGTCAATATAAAGAAAACTGAAATTAGCAATTGCTTATGTCATATAGTCAGGCAAAAAGATGTTCTTGAATTAAATCAATGAAACAAATTTCACAATTGTCAAAAGCCCAAGTAAAAAATTCTTACACTTCGATTGACCCATCTCCCAATAGTACAGCTAGAAATCCAAGACGATGTTGGTTATGTAGGTCCTTCTCAGTTGATGGTTGCCATTTCACATCCCATGCAACTTCTCCTTCATGTGCCAAACACAAGACCATTCTAGGCAGGTTGCTTTCCTCAAGTGGAAAAGAACCTGTATCATCAACAGATGGTGTTGCTGTATAAGACTTCACTTTTCTATCTGTTGATCTGATGTATTTCCTAGTGTTGTCATTTAATCCAACAATACCCATACAAGATACAGAATTCCTGCCCATATTTTCCAACAAAACTTCAGCATTATCATCATCAACCTTGGACTGAACTTTATCTTTCATTCTGTTCCTACCATCTTGAGAAGTCAATTTGGAATCACTGCAAGCTGTCTCTTGATAACGGCAATCAATAGGGATCCCAATAGGTATACCATCTTCTTCATTCCCATGCTTTCCTATCATTTGGTCAAACAAATCTACCTCGTGGGTTCTTTCATCAACATTTTTATCTGGCACTTTGTCCAGTTCTAAAACAGAGTATTGCCCAACTACAGGTTCTTTAAACAGTCCAGAAGCAATACTATTTGAGTCTCCATTTTCTTGACGAACAGGTCCATTTTTATCCGATTGTCTCTTCCCTTTCACTTTCTGCCGCTTGGAAGGCGAAGCTTTTTCATTCAAGTTAGCATTGAAAATGGACCAAATTTGGACAACACCCTTCCCAGTTATGGGTACACCAAGTGTATGTAACAAACAGTTAGGTGGATGAGCTCCAACTGCAAGGTACTTGAGCATCCAAAGTCAAACGTTTGTCAGATTTGCTAAATGTAAGAAAAAAGCATATAATCTAAAGCAAATTTCCTTCTATTTTGCAGTTTTAAACCTACCAGAAAGGATTAGTGGTGTCTTGTGCACGATGTAAAACTACAATATGCCTCACAAATAATACAGATGAATGATACAAATACAGAAATGCAGGATATACTAGGACATTGACATACTTACATAGCACATTTTGAGAAAAAAAGGTTCTCATCTTATCATGAAATTCATGAGTTCTATGGAATATAAGAGTACATAACAATTTTTTCAGCAACAAACAATCTTGACTATAAGATACTAATATTTAGAGTCAATATAATGAGTCCTACATACAGTCAATAAAACTGCATACGCAAAAGAGAATTTATTTTACCATGTCTATGACTAGATAAGAATGAGTTAATTTGATTTAATTTTAGTTTGATTTCAATATGTGCTGTTGGCCAAAGATGGCTAATGCTTTTGCACAAATGAATAGAGGCACAATAGTGCGCAATATAGTTCCTGGTACATTTATGAGGAAAAGTAATGGAAAATTATATGTAAGATATACTGAAGAAAGTTTAATAATGAATACAATGAGTCAAAGTAAACCCCAAAACTTTAATAATAGTCCCAAATAAAAAAGTGGACATCCAGAAAGAAGATTTAAAACAATAACATCCTAGACAGATTTACCATGGATGATTCAACCAGCAACTCTCCTAATGTTCAAGGCTATGAAAAATTTGATAATGTGACTTATGCTAAGAGCTCGACGAGACCTTTAAAATTTATGCTTCCTAATCAATCTCAAAGAGTAACATAGAAGGTCTGCTCAAGTATGAACTACCAACATTCTTTAACTAGGAGGTGCTTCGGTTAAAGCTGGCAATGGGGGAAGGTCCTATGCTAAGAGTTTGAGCTGGAGATTTAGTATCTCTCAACTCGGAGTAAAGTAAAAGGTCTTTGGTCCCCATATTATGAAGTAAAGAAAAATTCTCAAGGAGCCCACAAATCTCTAAAGTTCTAAACAAACAATAATACAAATTGTTGATCTTGCATAAAGAGTGTAACTGGAAATAAAATGCTCCTCAAGCTCAGGCTACCAGCTATTAAGTCTGCAAAAGCATTTCTCTCTCAAAAGTTGATGATCCAAGAACACACTGGGATTAGAGAAACTGTAGCGACATTGAAGCTGCATCTTGTCATATGCTAGGGTGTGGATGAAGCAACTCTAAGAATGTAGATAGAAATAGAAGCCACATGCATATTCTATTGTTAGGGGCTCCTTAAGCTCCATATGTGTCAACACAATGTAAGCTTCATAGATATTCTTACTAATACCTTTATTAATGTCCCTCCTAGTGAGATTAAGAACACTAGTAGGTTACTAAATCTAGCTTTGTGTCCCTATCCATTTTGCTTTTACTCAACCACTCCATCATTGTAGTCCATCTCATTTTTATTGGTTTTCGTTTCAAAAGCTCAAAATTTGAAATTGGATTTCCTTTTTCATATCATAATCTTCTTATCCACTTACAATTCTCTTTTCTTCAATCCCCATCCTTGCAGATCACCTTGTACCCATTTCTTGTACCTCCATTTTTCCTTAGGCAAGTGTCCATGCAAGCTTACCATTGACCCATAGCCATGTGAAACCATATGGTTAGCTCAGCTGTGTCCATGCAAGTTTACCATTGGCTTGTCGTTTCAAAATCTCAACATTTGAAATTGGCTTTCTTTTTTCGCATTATAATCTTCTTATCCACTTACAATTCTCTTTTCTTCAATCCCCATCCTCGTAGATCACCTTGTACGTACTTCTTGTACCTCCATTTTTCCTCCATTTTTCCTTAGCCAAGTGTCCATGCGAACTTACCATTGACCCATAGCCATGTGAAACCATATGGTTAGCTCGGTTGTAGCTATGCTTGAAAGCTTGCAAAGAAATACATTTATTTTCTTCTGAACTAACTATAATGCCCCCTTCTTTGACTTACACGCTTGATAGAATTTCATTGGCCTATTTTATTCCTGTAGGCTGAATTCGGAGAATTAAAAAAGGAAATAATTTAATTAATTAAATTAAGTTGCCTTAAGGTTGTGGAAAACTTGTATTAATTAATTTTTATAAAGTGACTCAAGTCAAAAAGCAAAAATAATATGAAATCCCTTTATGTGGGCCAAAAAAAATATTATTTTGATAAAGGTGAATTTAAAATATAACTTCTCGAAAGCTATTATAGATCAATGAAGGAGCTCATTTCCATAGCTTGGACATTTTATTTCTCTCACTTGCAAAAATCGGACTGCAAATTCAACTCTTAAACCCTAGGATGAAAACCTTATAGGTATATGGCTTCGGAGATGAAAGATTTCTCCCTAATCAAATGTATGGTGGATTCACACAAGATTCAAGTTGTGCTTAATTAGAGAAACAAGGATTTATTTACAATTGTCCTTAATCAAAGAAACAAGGATTTATTTACGGTTGTCAGCTTTGAAATCCCATGTACAAATTTATTGAGATTTTCCAATGAATATTTATACTGGAGAATGGAGATTACAGTGTGGGGTGTGTTGTGGAAATACCTACGTAACCCGGGGACGCGTCCCTGGGTTAAAATCCCCCGTCCCCGTACCGGGGACATTTCGGGGACTTGGGGACGGCTAGGGGACGTCCCCCCGCCGTCCCCAAAATTGCAAAATTTGTGGGAAACGTCCTAGAAACTTGGGGACGGCAGTGACTCTCAAAGGGGACGTCCCCCCGTCCCCAATATGGTTTGGGGACGTCCCCCCGTCCCCTAACCGTCCCGGGGACGGCCAGCCATCCCCCTTTTCCCAGCACATTTAAAAAACAAAAAAAGACTCAATGCTCAAAAAAACGATTTTTTATTTTATTATAGGTCTATAAAATTGGATTTTAATTAATATGATGGGTAAACATGTTTGAATCACTTCCAAAAGCACTTAGAAATAATGAGCAGCAGCCTGGTGATAAATTTCACAAACACTTAGAAAGTGGTAGTGCATAAAAAAGTGGTTGTAGGTCTGCAATATTGGACTTTTCACAATTATGAAAGGTAAATAGGTCTGAATCATAGCCAAAAGCACTCAGAAATATGAATAGCAGCTTGGTATAGAATTTCACAAACATCCAAAACTTTGTAGTGCATAAAGAAGTGGTTGTAGGTCATAATAGAAATGGAAGACTATCAAAATATCCTTCAACCAGAAATAAACAATGAACTACATGCAAACAAGTGTTGGCATATTGACAATGTATTTTCAATTATGAATGCATATTGAGTATTGACAATGAATTCTGAACATAAATGTGGTACGTTAAGGTTCTATAATGTACATATACTTGCTTTATCCATGTTTTCATATGAATATAATGTATATGTACATGCTTTATCTATTTTTCATATGAACATTTAAAATTTCACTATATATTTTAAATTTTCCCTATATTTTATATAGCCGTCCCCTTTGCCGTCCCCCCGCCGTCCCCAAAATTGGCAAAAAAATTTGCTGTCCCGGAAACTCGTCCCGCCGTTCCCTGTCGTCCCCGTCCCGGAAACTCAGGGTAACATAGGGAAATACAAATTAAAAAAATCAAATTTTGTGAGAGAGTGAATAATTATCTAGTCATACCATTTTATGGTACCAAGGAGTGGTCGTACCATCTTCTAAGTTTCCAAGAGCAGGTCAAAGCTTTTGTGAAGGCTTAAAAACCTTTGAGAATACAATGCAACCCTTTTGTGAGGACTTTAAAGCCAGCTCAACAATCAAAAAGGGAGCTGTCAACTTCTATCCAGCTATTGTACAAGTGTGGGAAGAGCCATAACACTTCAAGGACTACTGTACCAAAGATGAAAAACTCTTAACAACTCTTTTGGCCCAAAAATTTTGAAAACTCAAGACTCGGGAAAAAATTGGCAAAAACTTGGCGAATCTATTGAACATTTGAAAACATATAATTCTTAAAATATTCTTGAAAAACACACATATACACTGAATTTGTAGAGCATATTACTGATTTCCATCATATATAAATCAAAGTTGGAATTAAATACATATCATATACCCAAAAATAAGTGCAACCTCTAAATGAATTTGAGTTCAATACATATAATAGAGGATTTGCATTCCTTGAATCTCCTTTCTATAGATTTAATGTTCTCCTCTACTTCACATCTTCCATAAAATAAATACTTTGTTTAATAGCTAGCATTGGCATGTGCACACAAAGCCTTTCAAATTTTCATCTCACCTCATACAGATTGATGAACTTTATCGGCCTTCACACCATACCTTCAAGAACATGGTTCAATAAGCATGAGACTTCCACATGAAACTACTATATCATGCAAAAACACCATACTGAAGTCTTCCTCACACATGCACCCAAAGGATTCGCATTCTTCCCACAAGGATGCCACATCCCTTGATGTTGTGGATAGGTACACGGTTACACTAATTGATTCACAAATGGCGAGGTGCAAGGTTATGTAATCAATTGCATGATAGTATTTAGTAAAAGAATACCTGACAAATCATTACAATGGAGTTATTTGAGTGTTTCTCCCAATTTTTTGCGGTTTTTTCAAAAAAATCGCTCAAGAGTTTTTCGCAACTTAAATCTTGGCCATAAATGACTCGCAAAAAATCAGGAGTTGAACAATTTTTTGCAGATTTTTTTATCTATGTACTGTACTATTCCTGAGGAGTCTTGGGAACCCTTTTGGGTGTTGTTTGGACTGTCAGGAGCTTCAAAAGAGGTCAGGAAATAAATTTATTCTAATTTTTTGGGATGTCAAAGTAATGTGTAATATTTCTATACTCACCAGTTCATTATAGCAGCTCATATATTTGTCAATCAATATTCAATGAACACAATTTCTAGTATTTTTGTGCAGAAAAGAAATATAATCAGCATTTGCACATGAGAAATCAGTCCTATGATGATTGTTTATGAAATTATGTTAAAAACACATTGAATGCTAACTGTCTTACAAAACATTCATTAGAAGTTCTATGACAATGCTACGATGTTACAATGGATTTACAATATAATGTTTAGCACTCAAAATACTTCATATCCGATTACCTGAAAAATGTATGACAAAATGCTAGAGCACCAAAATTGGTGAAAATCGCAATGTTTTGGTATAAAAAAAATTGGACAGTATATTACATTAATAACTTCACAAATTTTGAATAATAAACATCTATAAGCACCAAGAGGTCCCTAATAACATGAGATGCAAGAGAAATGAAAGAAAAACATTAAGTGCAAAGGGAAAATATGAGGGCATGAAAAAGGTAAAAATAGAAGCCAAGAAGACTTTGGGAGCAGCAGTGCATAGTAAATCAGCACTACGTGGTGTTGGTGTACGCTTTATCATTCATCGAACGTTAGAATAAAATGTCAAGGATACTACCCTCTCTTGATCAAAATCACTATGTATGCCAAGATTGCACAAGAAAGACCACACGACGACTCCAAGGTTTATATATGCGAACAAGCGACTTTGTGTTGGGTAGCGACCTTAGTTATGTATTGCTGAAATACAAGGGGGACTTGAGTAGAATGGTTCACAAGTTTAGGACCTAGCCAAATTTAACAATAAATGCTCTTTTCTTCTCTTTTTTGGACTTTCAGATTTAGACTTTCAAAAAAAGGATAAAAGGGATAAGGGTTTAGAGATTCTACTCTACTCCTAGGAAATTTGAGAGACGGTGTTGACTAAGGCAAAGGAAACCTTACTTTGGTTCGCCAAATCAGCTAGACAAAGCAGGGTTCAATCTTCAAAGGGGATGTGTTTGTAGTTTTCACGCCTCAAGTAAATACCATCAATTCGAACAATATAGACTTAGACAGAAGTTAAGCATCCATATAAAATAGCTCAAGCTAACTTTGCACGATGAATGAAAATCGTCCACTCATCAAAAGTATGAACAAATAGCTTCACCTTGAATCAACACTTATCATATCTTGCATTCCATTTAACAACTTAAAAGCAAATTCTAATCTATTGTGATTAAGAAATTGTAAACCATACCAATCATTCAAATAAAAGAGATTACAAGGCCTAGAAGCACACAAGCAATGTATCATCCAAAATGACCTCTTGCAACAATTTATCAAAAACCTCACAGTCTCCAAATGAGAGGAGGAAACCTTATATAGGCACCAAAAAGTTTTGAACGGCCGCGATCAAACAATGAACAAGGGCCCAGATTGAAAGATCAAAACCCTAGCTAGGGTGTGTTACAACTAACTACCCCTCGACCAATGAGAAAATTGCATTTGAGGACACTTGTCCTTCTTGCTAAATATAAACCAATAATAAAAATAGAAGGTTGTTGCATTGTGAAGTGTGCCTTCTAGAAGCTTCTATGGATAAATCAGGTTCATTGAACCTGGACATGCTGACTTGGAACAATCTGATTGGATGGAAGATGACGAGGTGCCACTCAACATGTTGGATGTCCTCCCTGAATTCTCCTATCTGTTTGGAATACTCTTCTTGTCACCATCTGATTCTGATTGGGAGCTTGTGGACCTGTCTTCAATTCTGAATTTGGCTTGAAACTCCATTTGTGTTTTCTGCGATGATCTCGCCTTTAGCTGCCATTTATGATCTGCAAAACCAAAAGAAAATTAAGTTAAGATTCTTACTTTGAGTGCTAATTTTGAAGGTTTGATGGCATAATGAGTTCTGATTTTGGTCCTTTAACTCCAATTCCTCAACATTTAAGTTTCAACAGGTTGAAGCACTTAGAAATTTATTAAAGCTTTAGGAAAGCTTGAAAAGCTCAATCTGATTTGAGAATTTGAGACTGAAATTTGTCTTTGATTAATAACTTAGTCCCAAAATCTGTGAAATAAATGAAAAATGATGAGAAAAATTGACCAAGTCGTGAAAATCAGACTCATTTTCCTTGAAAAATCCATCCAAAATTTGAAAACCAGATTGAAAACTCAATAAATCTGCCTTGAATAACCCTGTCACCTTCAGAATTTAGGCAAGAAATGAGTAGAAAGAATGCTTTGTGTGAAAATCTTCACTTCTCCTTCTTGTAAATGCCTTAGAAAAATCCCTGATCTGTTCTTGAAGCTCTGAAGATGCCTTAGAAAACCTGAAATAATGTTTTCTTCAAGAGTCTTGCTCTCCAAACTCGAACTGTTGAAATGAATAAATGACTCATAAAGAGTACAATTTCTGCATTTAGAAACACGATTCATCTTTCCCAAATCAAACTTATCATGTTTCTATTTTCATCCCATACATCGAACTTAGACATTCAATAAATGATCTTGTTTCCTTGTCAATTTCAGTTCATTGAGAAAGTTTCTATTTTTTATTTTCAGTTGAGTTTAGCCTTTAGGAAAGTTCTGATCTCGTTTTGAGTTTAATTTCAGTCCTTGGAGAAAGTTTCCATTTTGACCTTGAGTTCATGAATCGAACTCATCTCTTCCTTCTCTTCCAACTTTTGAAAATTTCTAAAATGAATTCTTTTGTCTTTCCAAATCTCAAAACTTTCTAAAAATGAATTCTTTGTTCGAACTTCAATGCTTTCTATCCTTGATAGCTGGGTGGACTTTAGGAGATTCTTTCCTTATTGCTGGCAGAATTCAACAAGTCTTTTCCACAGCATGTGTAGGACTTTGGAAATTCTTTTCCTTACTCAAAATCTTTTCCAAGTGATGGCAGACTTGAGTATTTTCTTTCTTAGTTGGGGCGAACTTCCTCAAAATGTTTCCTCCTTTTAATCGGACTTCATAACTTTATTTCCTTGTTGATGACTTAGCCTCTTCAAGGCTGGGCGGACTTGGTAGTTTCCTTTCCTAAAACATTCTATCTTTGCTAAGCGGACTTCATAATGAGGGCAGACTTGGCAAAAGTTGTTCACCTCTTACTTGTTATCTCCTTAACCTCTAGGCAGACTTCATGCATATCATTCCCTTAGCAAAGTTGATGAAGTGTTATTGGGCGGACTTTATGGAATCCATTCCATATGTGGGCGGACTTTGTAGCTTGCACTCCACACAAGGGCGGACTGATCAAACCTTTGCACCATGTCAAGTGGACTTCACGAAATGTATTCCATCTTATCCAAGCAATGAGGGCGGACTTCACCAAATCTTCTCCAAGGCGGACTTGAACAACTTTATTCCCCTAGCTCATGCATCCCTAGGCGGACTTTGTGAAACCCTTTCTCCATTAAAACAAAAGATGAAATCTTTCATACTTTATCCAATTTTGCTCCAATGACCTTGAAATTTTGAAATCACCCATCATTATGCCCTTGAATCTTTTGGAACTCCACAAATTTAGGAACTTGGCTTTTTGGACAAATTTTGAATTTTGGACGAAATTCTTGATCATTTTCGTCATAACACTGAGTCAAAAGTGCAAAACCCTAGATCAAATAGAAAAAGCAATAATCCCTAAAAAATAGGAAAACTTTCTAAAAATAGCCACTCCGTGGATCATGCTTAAAGTGCCAAAAACAAAACTTCCTAAAAAATAGGAAAAACCAAAAAAACAAAACTTTCCAAAAATAGAAAATTGTCCAAATTGACCCAAATCAATTACAATCTTCGTCCTTTGGACTTTCTAGGCACACTGACGGTGTCAAGAAACTATTCTGACCATGGTTTGCACAAACTAATTTATGACTCTTGAAACTCGGACCTTTCAAAACTGACAAAATTGGTGCTGGGAAGGTTACGAGGCTCTAACAAAAACCCTAAAAAGCAAAAGCAAGGAGGTTCCCCATTTGCAATGGGGAGATGTGTGAAAAGATCACAACACGTGGGTTTTCTCATGCCCATTGCTCAAGCTCCCAAGACAAATATAGGACTTTGTGAAGACAACAACAAGCATTACCTAAATAAAGGTGCCTCTAATCTTGATGTCATGAAGGTAGACAGGCTTGAGTGTTGGGAAATTTATCAAAGATGCAAGAACATTGGCAATCCATTTCACATTTGCAAGGCTTTTTGTAAATCCACTTTGTTACAACGGGATAACTCATGTTTACAAAGGATCACATTTTTGTGAACAATCGGCAAGATTTGGAAGTACTCAAGAAGCCCATGGATACTACCCTCCTGAGGAAATTCTAGTTTTGTTTTCCCCTCCTCTAAAGAACTCTTCCATTTAGAAAGCCAAATAAACCTTATTGTTGAAGTTTCATAAAGCTCCTCAATCATTTGCAAAGTTATGGGCAAGAGGCTTTCCTTTGGAATTTTATGAATGGACTAAGGAACCTTGGCTTTCACTCTTTGACCCTTCAATGTCTATCCTCACCGAGGGTTTTTTGCAATCAAATTTCAGTCTTAGGCAAAATATGATTTTTTTGAGGGCAATGGTCCATAGTTCTTTGGGAAGTGTGGGATCTTTTTATGTCTGGGATCTTTTTATGTCTATTGCATCCCTTTTTAAATCTACAGAGGTGGATTTTTCTCAATTCCCCATTTGGATCATATTATAGAATCTTCCCCTAGTCATGTAAAATTTGAGCTTTTTTGAAACTTTGTGGAGCAAGAAAGGGTTTTCACAAAGTCAATATTTCAGAGCATTAGAATAATATTGTTTATTATTATTTAATAGTCATCTATGTATAAAATGTAAATTATGTGCATAAGATCGTTTCTTCTATCTTCTTCAGTTTCTTCTTAGAAACTTGATATTTTTGTATTCTTGTAAATTCTTTATATTGAAGCGTTTTGCTTCTTATTAATACAATCAAGTTTTTTACCAATTACTAAGTGTAATATGGTATCAGAGCAGGAAAGAGGTTAAAATTCATTTTTTCAAATTTCGACAATCTGAAAAGCGAAATTCTTTGGGCAAAATTTTTTCTCCATCTTTGGACCTTCTCGGCATGCCATGACCTGCTTTTCAAACCCTTGTCGCAACCATCATTTTGCTTGTGTAACGATCTGATCAAGGGTTTTCAGCGATTTTCTTTTGTTTTGGGCTACAAATTTTTTTCCGATCCGCATTTTTTTCTTGTTCAACGGATTTCGCACTCTCTTTTTGCCCTCGATCCGTGTTTTTTTCTTTTCAGATCGACGCGGTTTCTTCTTTGTTGCTAGCGGCCCGTGATCCTTCTTTCGACGCGACGCGATCTTCTCCTCTCTACACAACCCGCCTTCCTCTCAGACACGTGTTTTTTGCCGGGCAATGCGCCGCGATTTCGCGTTTTTCTGTTCTACAGCCCATCATTTTTCGCATCCTGTTCTTTTTTCCGCGATTTTTTGGCAAGAATTTTTCTTTAGTTTGCATCCGCGATTTTTTGAATCCGTGGCACGCAATTTTCTCCTCTGCAACAAACAAAAATCATGCGATCTCCTACCTTCATCGCAGCGGCTCTATATTTTTGGTGGCTAAGGTTCAGCCGACTAGGGTTTTATCAAAACCCTCAGATTTTTTGGTCGGAATAAAGTTTAAACGACAGATTCTTTGTGGGTTTTTTGCGTAGTTTTCTGGGTCTTCATCAATTTTTGGGGGGTCAATCGGAATTTTTTCTCGAAATTTGTGTCAGTTGTACTTCATCTATTTTTCTATGTTACCCCGAGTTTCCGAGACGGGGGGATAAGGAAACGAGTTTCCGAGACAAATTTGTTTTCCCAAAGTAGGGGACGGTAGTGAGGACAGCTATATAAAAAATAGATAAAATTTTAAATATATAGGAAATTTTAAATATTCGTATAAAAACATGGATAAAGCTTGCTTATATGCATTATAAAACCTTAACATATAACGTTTGTGTTAAATAATTTAAATTGAGAGCTTGCATGAGAGTGGAAGTCAAACAAATAATCAAAATTCAATCATTAATTTTATGGGACTGCCAGAGCATGGGTTTCTGAAAGTTTCCGAGTTTCCAAGACGTCCCCGTTTCCAGAACAGGTCAAATTATGCCGGAAACGCATCCCCGAGTAACACTGCTATTTTTTGAAGTCTATACCTGCATTTGCCTTTGTTTTCTGCATTGGGATTTGTGCCTCGTATTTCATGCTATCGCCTCTTCTTTGATTTTTGTTTTATGTCCATTGGAAAGCATGCAAGATGGCATCATTGACCACCTTAATGTTGGAAGGCAGTCAAAGATTCAACGACAAGAATTATAACACCTGGAAGCAACACATGCTGACAATCTTCGAATATCGTTGCCTTGATGATCTTGTTTTAGGGAAAGACGAAAGAGTCTCGTCCTACCACAGCCGGATCAGATCAGGACAAATTTGATGACCGAAATCAAGAAGTCGTCATGCTTCTCAAGTTTTCTGTCACAGATGACCAATTACCTCAAATTCCTTCTGGCAAGTCAGCATCAGAAATCTGGAAGCATGTGAAAGAATTTCATGAGACGTCCGACAAAAGCCAAGCGTTCTTCCTAAAGAACCAGTTGTTCTCCATCATGATGGATGAACGTATGTCCTTACAAGAGCATCTCACAAAGATTAAGGACATTCGAGATCAGCTCAAAGCTATTGGTTGGAAAATAGAGGAAGAGGATATGGTAGTCATCACCATGAAAAGCCTACCTAAATCCTATGAGCACTTTATAGAAACTCTCAACATTACTTCAATGAATGTTGATCTGAAGTTTCCGGAGTTGTGCACCAAACTTCTACAGCAGGACCGATGGAAACAACAGTTTGGTAGCGGTGCCACTTCGTCCTTCTCAAAACAAGCTTTGCAGCCAAAACCTTTCACAAGGAGAAAGGCAAATCTCAATCATCTCAGCAAAAGGGCTCCAGCCAGTCTCGGGATGGTTGGAAGAAGGATCAGTGCAACTACTGTCATAATTATGGTCATATGATCAAGGATTGTCGCAGTCGAATAGCTTATGAACAACGGAAGCAGGGAGGGTCTCAGCCTAAAGCCAATGTCACTGAGCACACAAAGCAGAAAGAGTCTGCCTTTTACGCCTTCATGGCTAAAAGACTTGCAAACCATGTGAAATCTTCTACCTGGTATATAGATTTTGGTGCTTCTCGACATTTCACTCACAGGCATGATTGGTTTACAAAATTCTCTCCCTATACCGATTCAGTCATATTTAGTGGTGAAGAGTATACCATTGTCGGCAAGGGCAACGTTCAGATACAGTCTGGAGGGAGGAATCTCATATGCCTCAATGTATACTACATTCCTAGCATGGAACTAAACCTACTCTCAGTGAGTCAGTTTATGTGGCATTCTCCTCAGCTTGATGTGATCTTCAATCCCCACAAGTGTTCGATTGTTGATCGTGCATCTCGCACTACTATAGCTGTTGGCATCGAGGATCATGGTCTTTACAAACTTGTGGATACGGGTGATTCTCTTGAGCATGCTTTTGCAGCTAAATCCTCCTCTATCAACAGTCTCTGGCATCAGCGATATGGTCACTTGAACATTCACTACCTTGCTCAGCTTGTTCGGGAAGATTTAGTACATGGCCTACCTGAAATTCAAACTCAGAATCAGCAAGTTTGTGAAGCTTGTCAGGCTAGGAAGCAGCACAGGACACCGTTCAAGGATGGTGACTCATGGCGAGCCTCTAAGGTACTACAATTGGTCCACGTTGATGTATGTGGTCCAATGAATACACCTTCGATTACTGGGTGCAGGTATTTCTTTCTTTTTGTTGATGATTTCAATCGTAAAATGTGGGCGTACTTACTTAGACAGAAATCAAATGTGTTTCTTGTATTTTAGAAATTTGAGGCCTTAGTAGAAAAAGAGTCTGGTTGTTCTATTATTACTCTTAGGTCTGATAATGGGGGGAGTTTTGTTCTACTGCTTTCTCCACTTTATGTGATACACATGGCATAAAACGTCAATAAACCACACCATACACTCCTCAACAGAACAGTGTTGTAGAACGTCGCAACTGCACCATTACAGAAATGGCTAGGTCTATGTTAGAACACAAAAATGTTCCTAAGCAGTATTGAGCAGAAGCAGTAAGTCTATCTCCTTAATAGGTCTCCCACTAATATTGTTAAGGGGAAGACTCCTGAGGAAGCCTAGACTGGTCACAAACCCAAGATCAGTCATCTAAAAGTTTTTGGATATCTAGCATATGTTTGGATTCCAGATGCCAAGCGCTCCAAGTTGGATTCCAAGAGTCAAAAACTTATGTTTACAGGGTACGATGACAATCACAAGGCTTACCGGCTGATTGATGTAGACATTGATCGTCTTATCTTCAATTGTGATGTTGTCTTTGATGAAGAACGAGGACCTTTTCAACTTTCCTCGTTTGAGCAGCATTCTGAGGATCAGCCTTTGAAGGCTTCCGATTTGGGTGTCTATCTTCCATTTGGTTCACCTGATGGGAGGGATGATGCACTACCTGAATTTCCTCCAGATGATGCTAATCTTCCTCCTGTTCCACCTCCAGTTCTAGTTATTGCTCCTGCATCTGATGTTGGTTCTTCTACTCTCTGGCCTAAATGGTGGGCTAAGACCATCAGTGATCTTCGTCCTGATGAGCTCATTGAGGGTAGATCTTCCAGAAACAAGAGCAAACAGCAGTCTACAGTCAATTTTGCTCTCATGACCAACATTCATAGTATTTATGAGCCTCAGACATATGCAAAGGCAAAAGGGATTCTAGAGTGGGAACAAGCAATGGACGCAGAATACCCAAAGCCTTTTGAAGAACGACACCTGGGTTCTCTCCGATCTTCCTCTAGGGAGGGAAGAAGCCCATTAGCTGCAAATGGGTGTATAAGGTCAAGTATCATGCAAATGGTACCTTGGATAAATACAAGGCCAAATTGCTTGCTCGAGGATTCACACAGCGGGAGGGCGTTGATTATGAGGAGACTTTTGCTCCTACTGCCAAGATGAGTACAATTCGTCTTCTTCTCACTATTGCAGCTCAATTTGGATGGAAAGTCCATCAGATGGATGTTAAGAGTGCCTTCCCCAATGGCGAGTTGCAGGAAGAAGTCTACATGACACAACCTCCTGGTTTCAAGGTTGCCAGCAAAGAACATCAAGTATGTAGACTAATGAAAGCACTCTATAGATTTAAACAGGCTCCTCGAGCATGGTACGTCAAGATTGATCAGTACTTGGTTGCTCATGGTTTCCAGCATTGTCCTTCTAACAGTAATCTGTATATCAAACACTCTGGTGATGATGTTCTCTTTCTTGTTGTCTATGTGGATGACTTGATCATTACTGGCAATTCCGCACATTTGATTGCAGAAATCAAACAAGACCTGTGCAAGGCTTTTGATATGACAGATTTGGGGCTTCTCCATTATTGTTTAGGTGTTGAGGTTTGGCAAACCAATGGTAGCATTTTTATTTCTCAGTCTAAGTATGCCAGGAACTTGCTTGATAGGTTTTGAATGCAGGCCTGCTTCCACGCCTACCTGTAGATGAAACAACATTCAAGCAACTAGTGGGCAGTCTTATCTATCTCACTACCACTAGACCTGATCTCAGTTTTGCAGTGAGCTACATTTCACACTACATGACGGCCCCCAAGGCTGATCATTGGGTAGCAACGAAGCGTGTGTTGCATTATGTGAAGGGCACTTCTGATTATGGACTTCTTTACACAAGGAGTCATGATCCTAGACTCAGTGGTTTCACAAATTCAGATTGGGCAGGTTCAATTGATGACAATAAATCAACATTTGGGTATGTGATCAGTTTGGGATTTGGTGCAGTCACATGGATTTGTAAAAAGCAGCAGGCAGTGGCTCTCTCCTCAACAAAAGCAGAGTATCGAGGAGCAGTTAAGGCAGCTTGTAAGACAGTTTGGCTTCGCCGAATGCTTGCGGATATGAAAATATCTCAAGCAAGTCCAACTCCCTTGTTCTGTGATAATCAGGGAGTTCTCAAAGTTGCCAAGAATCCCCTCTTCCATGAAAGAACCAAGCAAGACTCCTGGATGCCAAATCAATGCACAAAGGTAGCCAACCCTGTTTCAGACCTGAAGCTTTATACAATGAATTATTTGCAGCCTTTATGCCGTCTATTGTGCATTAAACATGATCGCCTAAACCTTAGGAAGGCAGCGCCCAAGGTAGCAAGAGTAATCGCTGAATATTATACTCACAATCTGCAAATAGATGAAGTCTGATATAAGAATCGATGGCTGTCAGTGTGTTTCTCAAACCCATGATTTTCCCCCGAGTGAATATGAATATTTGCACCACCAATGCCTCCAATTATCTGCTTGTTCGATTCCAAAATTCCACTATTAATCCAGATGTGAACTCCGTTTGAATTCACCAATCTTGAAGGAATGGGTTTCCGTCCAGCCTTCACTAATTCCAAGGGTTTTCGTCCTTAGAAAATCCAGTCACTGATTTCCAGCAACAATGGAGAAAAAATCTCAATATCCAATTCTCATAACATGCCTCAAATGAAGGGATAGCCTTGCTTATATAGCTTCTCAAGTCGGTGAATGCTTGTACTTTTAGCAATGTGGGATGAAACATTCTTTACTTTTTATTCCTCCTTATGAAGTAGCTTCTCGAACAAACTGGAGAGCTTTATTAATTAAAATGAGTATATATTGTTATTTTATAAAGTCACTTTATGAAAACAATTTAAACACTTTTTAACCCCCCCTTTTAGTCATCATATCATAAAGTCATTTAATGCTATAATGGCCCCGGTCTTAATGATATTTTATAAAGTTAAATAATAGCTTTATAATATAATCATTAACAAATAATATCATTAAATGCCATTATAATTTTAATATCTCATTGATTACTCATTATCTCTTTGTCCCATCTGAACCTGGAGGTCAACCATTGTTCCATCCAACTGCCTTACTAAAAATAGTAAGGGTTCCTCTAGATCAAATACTAACTTACTATAAATAGTAAGTGTGTGAAACAAGGTCAAACAAAGGCCAAACTGAACCAAACGAAGAGCAATCTTGAACACCCTTGACCTCCGAAATGGGAATAAGCCTCCTGCACTGCCAATTGGGACCCTCTAACCATCAGTCTTAGCCTACGAGAGCCGATAATAGGCTAATCCAATCATAAACCATATCATCTCAAAAAGGGGTCATTACAGATAGCTAACCTTTAAAGAATTATAGTACTAGCACACCGAAGTCTTCAAAGTGTAGCTCTCTATTAGAACTTCAAAGGCTAGATAAGATAGGTTCCAATTGCTGCCCCATTAAAGTTCATTTTCCATTTGATCTATGCATATTTTTACTTTTTCTCTAATAACTCTTATGGTTAAAAGTTAACATTCTAGCTCTGTACATTATCCCAGTAACCTTTAGCCCTAGTTTTCCAATCTAGGATTGTGATGCCCTTAATAGTACATCCTAATAAACATGCTAGCCCTTCTAAAAGAATATGATTTCACACATCAGTTCATGCATTTCTATCATTTATTCATGGATGGGACCAAGACAAATATTCAGATATCAGGACACCAATGGATAACTTCAACATTTAAAGTTCACTAACGTCTTTTATAGTTTCTTGTGAGTTCCCATTTCACATTTTAGTTGTGATGTAAGATAATAAGAAAAAGTTAGTATTTTCCTTTTTCTCTATAAATAATTTAAAGGGCTAGCATGTGTGAAAATAAACAAAATACTAACAATATCCACACGGGAAATGCAGTTGATCTAAATAATCTCAATTCATCAACACTAGGCTGCTACAGAATAACAGAAAGTAAAATTTCAGGGGTGCATTATACCTCAATATTAATTTGGCTTGAAGCTCCTTGATGTCCTTTAGGACACCAGTCCAATGCCCAAACAGATCCACCAACATTTAGTACAAAATCATTGCTAAACACAAAAAGACTTTAGTTAGTAGCAGCACAAAATATAGATGGAAGCTAGAACACTGACTGGAATAATTGATATTTACAGAAGGTGGATAACACGTCATATGCATTATACGGATACCAATTAAATATGTCAATAGAACTTAATGTATTGAGTATAGCATTTCACTAGATATATTTATAATCAGGGTTAATGTTACTGCCTCAATCCTAAAAGTAGCCTTATTATAAATATAAATATGTCAGAAAGATTAAAATTAAGTATCAGTTGACCAGCATGCATTCACAAGATATCTTCTTTGTGTTTAAAAGGAAAAGCATATCTGATGGACCAGTTGTAACCCCTCATCCTTTTGGTTAGTTTCATCCTTTTTAGAACTGTAAACATGGTGAAAAAATCAATAACTCTCTTGGAGTGTTTCGTCCTGATTTTCAGTAGTTTCCAGAACATGTTAGTTTATATAATGTCCTCTAGTATGAGTCAATATGTGTAAATGAATTATTCCTATAGACTAGGTTACTAAGGTCTGCCAATTTCTTTTGTGACACTAATTTTATTGCAACTTTTAAATTAAAATAGTATAGACAAAATTAACAATAGTACGCATATAATAAACAGAAACTGCTCATCATTGACATTTCAATGCCAAAAGTTGCTATTTATCTATTTAAACTTTAAAAATATGAAGATCAAAAATCATCAAGGAAAACACTAATAGTCATCTGTCATATTCTATGTTGCAACAATCATACTATAAGTTGCCTTGGTTAATATTTGTGTTTGAATTCAGCTAAGGTGAAATATCCCTTATAATCTTTATTAAGTTGGATGTAAAAATGGCAAGTTGTAGTAAATTGTTATTTATAGCTCCTTAAACAAAGGTACCTACAGCTCTAGTCAAAATTGTGTTTCAACAACATTCCAAGCCAATTGAAAAATTGTCCTAGTAACTCCACCCAATGTTCTTTCATAGAGAAAATTAAATAGCTCTTGTTCTCACCATTGTCTGATCCTTTAGCCTATGGAATTTCCTCTGTGTAAACTCATTCACCTTTCATGTCCACCAGTGATTGATTTCTAGGAGTATGATCTCCTGATCCGTGCTTACAAAGCACTGCACAAAGTCCTAGGTCCCAACAATGAAACCAAAATATTAGCCATACTAGTTTCATGCCAAAAACCAATGACTAAGTACTTAGACTATTAACCCACTAGCATATTCCTATGTCTCACCTAAAGCGCGTTTAGTCTTGTATCCCCTATTGCTTTATGAGCTACTTATAGTTATTATAGCTCCTATTCATGGATACTATAGAATCATACACATTCACATAGATATTACTAAAAGCATGTTTTCAAATTTAAAAATGAAGAATTCCTTCATAAGGTGACTGTGTTTTTAGGTGATTCTTTTCTGAATGCAGTGTATAGATACACGACAAACACAAGCATAGCCTCTCTGTTCTTGGCCTAGTGTCTAGAATTGTGTACTAAGGAAGAGAACTATTGGATTGTTTCCCAATGTGTTCAGGAGGAGTGGTGTTGGGGATTGGCATCATTAATGGTGATGGCTAGACCAGGTGAAGGCGTTGTAGCATCGGGAGGAGACTGGTTGCATATTGGTGAAATCATTCCCCCTCTGAGACCATTCTTCATTTGGGGTGCTGATCAAGACAAGGAGATTTGTTGTGCAGCAGCCCAAATTGGGCTAAGTGAGATTAAGAACTATTTGCACACTTTAGAAGCACAAGCTCGATGTGAGTAATTGGAGGCAAAGAAGCAAAGCAGGATCAAGATGAAGGAAGAGCCGAAGAGGAAGAGAGGGCGTCCAGTGGAGTCAAAGAATGCCAAGAAGTTTAAGAGTGCAGTGGAGATGGGCACGTCTTCCAGCCATGGGAAGAGGAAGGTGACAGAGGCATTCCCAGAGAGCTCCAATTAGAACTTTTAAATGGTTAATTTTTTGTCTACATAGTAGGCTAGGAGTGTAGTTGCAGAACCAAAAGATAGATGGGTACCTCTTTAGTTTTTTTGTAATGGTTATGTGGATAGTTGTTTGTTCTTGGGTTGGCAGTTACTAGTCTGTATTCAATGTAATTTTGTATGTATATTGGGGTTTCAGGGATGATGTAGTAAGTTGCATACTATTTCCCCTTCTAGTTAGAGAGGGAATTTGGGTAGTGATGTTTTTGCTTTTCGAAGTATTTTTATTGCAATTTTTGCTACTATTAGTAATAATAACAACAATTTTACCAATCCAAAAAAAAAGTTTGTATGTTGATTGTGATCTGAGAATATGATAAAATCTGTTTTGCAATCTGAGGATAGTTTATAATAAAATCTGTATTTGTGATCCGATAAAAATTTATGATTTGAGCATAGTTACGAGTAAATCTACATTTGTGAAGTAATCATGTTCTAAAAGATTGTATGAACTGAGTAAGATTACATCTTTGGTTATAAAATGATTTAGTTCTGGAAATGTCTTGTAAGCAATTTAATGTCTATATCTACAGATTTCTGTACTGGTATATTTCAAATTTGGTCTTTTGTTTTGGAGTTGGCCAACAAGTGGGATATTTCATACAGTACTGAATTGATGTGTAGTAATGTGTGCCTTTCATATGCAGTTGGAGATGCAATTGCTTCATGGAATGTATTGATTCTTGGAGACTTTAACATTTCAGATTTTGAAAAGTTTCCAATCAATGTTTTAAAGCTTGCTGGAATTTTTAGAACAGCAGCAAGGAAAGGTGGTCACAAGCTTGATATTTATGTGGCCTGGGAGAAAGGACCTAAACATGATATCAACATGTTTGACAATTCATCCCTTGGATTGAGTGATGTTATAACATATATTAATCATTCTTTGGGGTTTGTTTTTAAGTCAACAATTGCTCCTTGCACCTTAGTTATTGATGCTTTCATGGATAGCTTACATGAGATTACCAAAAAAGCCACAAACTTCCATGTAGAGTGTGACGTTTTTGTTTCGATGGCACTTGGAGTTATGATGTGTACCTTTCTAGATATGTTAGAAATCATTCCTGGTTGGCTATTCATGCTTGGGATCTTCAACAAAAATTGATGGAGTTTATGGGGGATGCCAGGATGTAATGTCCCCAAATTTTTGTCAGGTGACTTAATTAGATGAATTGATTAAAATATCCAAATATTGATGTTATTTCTAAAAGGATGACTTTAATTAATTAATTTAATTATAAAATGAAGTGAAAATAATAAAGTAAGTCACTTTATTGAAGAAAACAAATATTTAAGTCAGCCTAGTCTTCTAGAAAGTACCTGGAGGTCTTTATAAGGAGGTTCTTGGGGTTGTGGCAAATATGCTTACGGATTTGATAAGCGGTTAATGATTTTGAAAACCTTCAAGGGTTGACAAAAGGGTTGGACAAACACCTAACTCTTCCTAGGTGTGGATTCACGACGGAGTTCATAGTTGAGCCAAATTTGTGAAGTCTCCATTGGAGACACATTTGCAGAGAATTAGAAAAATAAAAAAAGGTAGATGCTTTGTCAAGGGAGATTATTATGAGATGACTTGATTTCTGAAGAATGGTATTGATGATGAGTCCTTATATTTACAGCTCTTTCGATATTGATGATTAATATTATATAGCTATGGTTTTCATTAATATTGGGGATCTATGGTATAAATAAAGGAAGCTTGATAATCTTTCATTATGTTACGTCATGGACTTAAATATTTTGGCCACGGCTAATATAAGAAGATCAGTGCTCATATTAAAGGCTGAATCTTATTTGTAAACCGGACTATAGTGATGTGACTATTTTATTCAAGACATCTGTCAATTGTGGAAAAAAAGCTATAAGCGACGGAAGTATTAAGTTTGATTTTTTGGGTGGAATATATTTTGAGTTTGATTGATACTTTGGCTTCCTAAAGATCTCTGTATAAATAATCATCCGTGAAAAAAGAAATATTTTGGGAATTAATATTGCAAGCTATGTCTTATTGCTAAGCAAAATTTTGGAGCCATACTGTTGTGAGGTATTCACACATCGCCCCATCGCAAATGGGGACCCCCACTTTTTTCTTGCTTCCTAGGTTGTGTTTGTGTCCTTAGCTATTAGCCTTTGCATTTGAAGGGGGAAATAAGGTCAGGCGGCCAGGAGTCAAGTGAATAGCCTTGTGCGAAATGTGAAGTAAGTGAGTAAGTTTGTAGGGTTTGCATGTCATGTCGGTTAATCAGGAGTCTAGCCAAAGAGTTGAATAAAATTGCTAGTAGTGTCAATCCAAGAGTTCAAGGTTGTAGGTAAGCTCCTTTTGTCTTAGTTTTCTGTGGTCGAGGTTGTTTCCAAGAGTTTTCATCTCACAAGACTGAAGCGAAATGCATAAGAGCAATTTTAAGATGACAAAACACCTTAGTCTCCAGGCCTCAAAACCAGGCTTCATGTTGAGTGATAGATGAGTGAATTTTCCCTTGAGTCTTTTGCTCGAGAATTGGTGATATGGAGCGAACTTCATGTTTGAAAGACATGGAGCAAACTTCATGAATGGATTGGAGCGAATTTCACTTTCAAGCTTTCATAAACGAGGTTGGCAATAAAGGAATGAAGTGAAGGATTTGAGAACATTTTCTTCATGAGTTCACCTTTTGGAGTGAAATTCCAACTTCATGAGTTCACCTTTTGGAGCGAATTTCTAACTTCATGAGTTGGGGTATTGGAGCAAATTTCACCTTCAAGGCTTCATGAGCGAAATGGAAAGATAAAGAGATGAAGGAACCATTTACTTCATGTTTAAGCATTCACAAGTGAACTTCATGACTTGCCGTCTTGGAGCAAACTTCAGGACTTGCTGCCTTGGAGCGAACTTCAGGACTTGCTGCCTTGGAGCGAAATTCATGACTTCACCTCTTGGAGCAAACTTCATGAGTTGCCACTTTGGAGCGAACTTCATGAGTTGGGTTTTTGGAGAGAATTTCTTGATGTTGAAAGTGGAAAAATAAGGGAAAGTCAAAAGGCGCCTACTCCATGATCAAACAGCCAAGCGAACTTCATGACTTGCCTACTTGGAGTGAAATTCCTACTTCGTGAGTTGAGCAAGTGGAGCGAAATTCCTACTTCATGACTTGAGCAAGTGGAGTGAAATTCCTACTTCATGACTTGAGCTTTTGGAGCGAAATTTCTTACTTCATGACTTGAACTTTTGGAGCAAAATTTCTTACTTCATGACTTGAGCTTTTGGAGCGAAATTTATACTTCATGAGTTCACAACTTGGAGCAAAATCTATACTTCATGAGTTCACATCTTGGAGCGAATTTTATACTTCATGAGTTCACATTTTGGAGCGAACTTGAACTTCATGAGTTGGACTATTGGAGCGAAATTCATGAATAAGGAGATTGGAGCGAATTACATTTTCAAGCCTTCATAAGCGAAGTTGGGAATAAAAAGAATAAAGCAAATTTAAGAACATGAACTTCATGAGTTGAGCAAGTGGAGCGAAATTTACTACTTCATGAGTTGCCATCTTGGAGCGAAATTTACTACTTCATGAGTTGCCCTCTTGGAGCGAATTTTCCAACTTCATGAGTTGACAAAGTGGAGCAAATTTCATGTTTGGGACATTTGGAACGAAGTTCATACAAGTTTACTTCATGAGTTGATGATTAGGAGCAAATTCCATTCAAATGCACTTCATGAGTTAGGGAAATGCAGCGAAATTCATGATCAAAGGTAAAAGACCGAATTCAAGTATATTGAGAAGCATGAGTGCACTTCATGAGTTGCACTTTTAGAGCGAACTTCATGTTTGGAAGAGATAAGCAAGCTTAGCAAGCAAGGTGATTGAAATAAGACTTCATGTGCACACCGATTAGAGCGAATTTCAAATGCACTTCATGAGTTCAAGGTTTGGAGCAAACTTCAAGAGTTGAGGATTTGGAGCGAATTTTTACAAAGGTGAACTTCATGACTTAGAAGATTGGAGCGAATTTCATGAGTTGAGAAAGACAAGAGAACTTAATAAGCAAGGTGATTGAAACAAGCTTCACGTGCACACCATCTAGAGCAATCTTCATCTTCAAACATACATGAGTGAATATCAACTTCATGTTTGAACCTACATGAGCAAATATCAACTTCAGCAATTAGCATGCATGAGCAAATTTCATATTGAACTTCACAAACTCAACATGCAAGAGTGAACTTCATGAATGGACAGAGGGGAGCGAACTTCACGTTCTGAGCTGCAAAAGTGAATTTCAAGAATGAAAGTAAATTCAAAGGCAAGACAAGGACAACTTAATGAACATCAAGGGTGGAATAAACTTCAAGAGCTCCTCTCTAAGAGCGAAAAGCAACTTCAAGTGTCCCTCCATGAAGGCGAATTCTCTTTATATGCTCTTATTAGACCTATATATCAAATGTATTTGATACTTGCTTGTTTGTTTTGCAGGAGATGAAGCAAGATACCAGGAGAACCTCTTCAAGAAGCTTCATCAGCAAACACAAGAACATCAAGGAGGAGAAGATCTCAAAGTGTTTAAAGCCTCTCACCACCTCAATTGCATGAAGAAGACTCCAAATGCTACTAGGTTGAAAGACTTCAAATGTTCAATAGTTGTAGGCAATAGAGCGAGATATCTTCAAGGTTCTCATTTTATCACATTGACATGGAATGATCGTAGGAGTGCAAAGGAGAAATCATCCAACTACCTCAAGGATGGAACATAAAGGAAGGGTAACCTACGTGATGGAAGGATGTTTTGCAATCTTGAATTCCCTTCAGGAATCCAAGAATTGAAGTCAGTACGATGAAGAGCTACATTCAACCAATTGCATCATTCATCAAGTATGTCGAAAATGAAGGAAGATCAACCAAAGTCATCGCAAGACCTACATTGAGCATGATTGAAGAAGCAAATAGTTTCAGAAGAGTTAATCAAAGTTTGCTTCTCATCATCATCATCACATTGAGCAACTAAATAATGTTGGGTATCAAGAGATATCTCTCAACATCCCTTCATGATGATGAATCAAATCAAGTTTACAAGAGCAAGATTGAAGTGGCAGCCCAATCATCCCTTCCACCAATCCGAGGGGTCCACATCCAAGTTCAATGAATCAAGCTCATATATGAAGGCACAAACTCCAATGTAACTACCCTCAATATTTATTGGTCCACACTCTCTGAATGTAATTCTCTCATTGGCTAAGAAGAGCTTGTTGTAACAAACCCTAATTAGGGTTTCATTGTAAAATCTTGGCCATTGATGGAGATTCAATCTTGGCCATTCATTGTAAATGAGCTCTCTATAAAAGCTCAGACTCTTCATTTGTAAAGGTTAATAGTTGGTTAATAGTTCATAATGAGGAGAATAGTTAATAGTGGTAGAATAGAGAATAGAATAGAATAATAGATAGCTTAGAAGAATAGCCAAATTAGAATATAAGTTAGAGTAGGAGAAGGCAAAGATTGTTGCCAAACTTTGTTGTAAAGAACAATTGATTTCATTGAAGTTATGGTGAATTTGATTTGTTATTTCAACAACTCACATCGTCTTTGCTTCTCAATTTGCTTTCATGTTTATTAGATTGAGTGGAAGAATTTGTTGAATGTATTTGTGTGAAATCCGTTTAGTCCATACCACTAGCCTCTTGCTGCTTGTAAGTGCGCCTTGTGTGATCAACTTGAATGATATGAGCTTAACTTCGAAACATTCTACACTCATTGCTTATGCATTAACTTGAATGGTGATCAATGTTTGATGGTATTGATTCGAAAATCTTTGAAACGTCCTTAGAAGATTGCATTGAGCTTGTGTCAAATTGTTCAGTTTGATGATGAGACCTCGCTCAGTAGGATTCCATCTAATCATTCACTCATCTTCCTACATTCTTAGGATTAGAATAGACTCTCTCAACCCCTTATGTTTTACCATTTTTTCAAATCAAGTTAGTTTAGGATCAAAAAGAGCATCACAAAATCGCAACATCAGATGATCCAAGTTCCAGCAAATCAAGCATTCAAGCATTCAAACGTAAGTCCTCTTGTGATTCCAACATAATCACATCAACCAACAGAGCTTATCCACACATAGTGACCCTACATTCATGAAACTTGGAATCTTCTCAAGTGATTTTTAAGCTAATCTTCAGCATTTGAGAGATTTTGTTCAAGAGAGGATAAGATACTTTTGGGTATTTTATTTTGTGTTCGCATGTGCGTAAAAAACACATCAACATGTCCCTGGTCTGAAGTTTATTCCTACGACTGTGAACATTGTATCTATTGCTTATCGTGTGAGTTTTCCTGAAGCCCTAGTTCAATAAATATTGCAATTTAATTTGCAAAGGATCATATAAACCACTTGGGTTGTCACTCTTAATGTTTGGCGTCTAATGATTGAAGCTCTTTTGTTGGCCGTGAATATCTCATGTTGAGTCCGACTCCATTGCCTTTGTCAAGCGTAGGGAAAGTTTTGTCTAAAGACAATTATTTCACTACATAGTTTGGAGCATAAGATAGCTAGGGCCGATTCCAAAGGAAAGGATTAGAGCATTAGCACTAAGGAGGAATTGGTCAAAAGATCTGCTATCATTGTAAAGTTTACTGCTGCACCAGAATAAGGAATTGACTGAGGTCCAAAGATTCAACTGAAGGAGAATTGTTGAGAGCTTTCCTATTTAGGGATATTTCAATGGATCAGAGCCACTTTCCTACAAGCTTGTGAGAAGTTTACAGCTTCACGAAGGACTAAGCTATGGGTCCAATGTCGATAAAAGGACAACTAGAAGAACTTGCCAAGTGGCTGAATATTATGCTAAATATATAAAATTAAAGCCAGCCATACATCAAGAGCTCTCCTTTGTTGACTACTTTGAGCTGCAAAATAATGTGTGAAGGAGAAGTAGAAGCAAGGAACAACCCTACAAGGAGAATTTGGATTGGAACGATGGTATCAAAAAAGGTACACATTTGAAGCCATCAAAATCTGTGAAGAGTAAATAGGGCTGTCTTAACAAATTAAATCTGTATTTGCTTTTGATGATTATTTGAGATATCTAGATTGGGTAAATCCAAGGTAAAGGGGAATTTCATGATGACATAAGACAAATAAGAAAAGAAGAATATTCAATAGCAGCAAAAGTGGAACCTAAAATGGAAAAGAATGCAGAAGCACAAGAGGAGGTCAAGGAAGATGTGATGATAGAGGAATCAGAATTTCAAGATGTTAAACAAGAAGACTCTCCAAAAACAAAAGATGGGGATGTCCAAGACACATCAACCCAATTTTTAGATCCAAGCTACATACCAGGTGTGATATACCATGATGGCCTCATTATTCCTTACATAATGCAAATACAACCACCTGATATCTCATCAAAAGGACACAAGGATGAAGGTGTTTGGGATACCTCATCAATTTTTAATCCAGCAAACGAAGGTAAGCATTTTGATTACAGCTTGTGGTATGGTAGTATTGTAGTGATGCAAACTCTTGGTTATGTTGAAAGGTTAAGGATACAACTTACAATAAAGGGGATAGAGATCCTTTTGCCCAAGTTCAGGTTTGTTTATACAAATTGGTATGGGACCCAGGGGGCATTCTAAGGCACAAGGTGGAACATAAGGAACATGTTGTGGTCACTAACAAATTCAGGAAATTTCAATGGTTGCAACTCAAAGCGTGCCATCTCCAATCTGCCCTTACCCTCAAGACAATTGTCAATAAAGCAGCTCAAAGACAAAGTTTTATGAATGCAGATCGCCCAAGAAATGTTCAAGCATGCACACATTTCAATGACCCATTACAGAAGTGTCCTACAAATGTTGGTAGTACATTACTTGTTTGGATTGGTAAGCTTGATGCACAGATCAATAAGGACATGCATATATTTGGATCAATAAGTGTTGCTACAGGGATGGTTGTCTCATCTTCTAATGTAGCCGCAACTATTGCTGCTGCTCGTGGATTAGATATTTGAATTTCTCCATGGGAATTGGTTCTGCTTTCACAAAAAATAGAAAACCATGATAACGGAACTTTCTGTGGAGTAATGAGGTGTAATTTGAAGAATCAATCTAACTTTGAGGCATGTGAATTACATTGGGAGACACATATTGGATCAGCATTTGATGGAGAACATCCATCAAGGAAGGAAGAGGAGCTTGAGGATATTGTGTGCATTACACAAAAGTACGAGACAATTCTTGATTTTCTGATTTGGAACAGCAGTCTCTTATCTTTGCAGAATCATGAGTTAGCAACTCTCACACATGAAGATGATAATGTTATGGAGTCTTCCAATGTTGGAACTCAAGTTTTCTGTGTTAAACATGAGGAATGTGTTGTGAATTCAAGCATAACATATAAGAATACCATTCATTAGAGTCTAAAGCATAACAACAAGCTACCCCAGTAAGATCGTCAGTAATAGCAAGTGAGTTGAGATTATGAATGATGAATTTATAATCCACAGAAGTATCATCAAGGGATATAAGGGAGGTTGCACTCGCCATAGCATCCGCATGTCAATTGTCTTTCCTAGGAATAGGATCTATGGTGTAGAAAGCAAACTTCTCTAACAGTGATAAGGCCAAGTTACGATATTGTGATAGTTTGTCTTGATTAGCCTAATAGATTCCCGTAACTTGTCTTACAATCAATTGTGAATCACCATAGATACGCAAACGTTGGACATTAAAGGATAAAGCCATTTTAAACCAGCAATAAGGACTTCATATTCAGCGATATTGTTAGTACATAGGAAATTAGACAATAGGATAAAGGGATAGGTTTTCTAGAAGGCGATGTCAAGATAACACCAACACTTGAACCAGTTCAACACTTAGATACGTCAAAATACAATTCCCAAGTGCTATCAACATCCAACGGAAGAACAAAATCATCAAGAAATGAATCCTGACTGTTGATTGTAATTAGGGATGGCGGATTCCAATTGCCTTGGGCAACATTGGAATCCGCCTAAGGGGCCAGCCCCTTCTCCAACATATAGGGCTGGGCCCTATACCTCACGGCACATCATAAAAACCCCAAGCTACTCCACACCACATAAAAGTTAGCGTGCCAAACAAAATAGGGCCAACCCTATATAGAATGCATTTCGGATTAAAGGAAAATGAATATAAATTAAAATAGGGCCAACCCTATATATAGAATGCATTTCGGATTAAAGGGAAAAGAATATAAATTAAAAGGATAAGCCGACATGAACACAAGCCGACATACAAGGTCAATGCATCATATAAATAAAGACACTTCTCACCTCAATAATACATATTCATCTTTCATTTCATCCTATGCAAAATATATGGTTCTACTAAATGCGAGTTAAAGAAGGAATGTTATATCTGCCATTACAGCGAAATACTTTTGTTACATCAGCAAACTACATCTGCTAGTGAAAGTATGAAATTCATTCATGTGAAAAGCGAATTGAGGTTGGAGGAGAGCAAACTGAAGTTGCAGTCCATCAAAGAGCAGACTTCACATATTACAGTCCTAGGGTTTGAACCTGATTGCTGTTGGAAGGGTTAAAGGTGCAGATGTGACTACTTGATGCTTGTGAAAGTGCAGTCTTGTGGAAGACATTATCAGTCCTAAATGCAGTCACCTTCAAGTACATGAGATAAGTGTTGTAACCTTCATATGAATATAATTCATAATCAGATCTGAGGATCTTTTCAAGCTGGGTTTTTCCTCCTAGGAGGTTTTCCCAGGGTAACCGTGTCTTGTTCTTATTTTGTTCCCTTCCTTGTTCTTATTTTGTTCACATATTAATTTAGTTAATAATTAAAGTCTGATTTTCTGAGTTTAGATTAATCTGAAAGTGTTAAAATTCAACATGGTATCAGAGCCAAGTTGTAATCAGATCTAGCATCCTGTAGCCTAGATCTTGCACCTTCTTGTTGTCGTATAATTGATGACAGGGTCCAGGATTGAGGAAAGATTGAAAAGGTTTTGTGATCAAAGGTTTAGCATGGTCACATCTTGGTCCAGCATGCTTGAAGATCTGACTCTTCAGCGTCATTCAAGCTAAGTATTTTTGAGTCATTGCATTCTTGATTGCAAGATATATTATACTTAGCTTATCCAAATGATTGAAGTATTATTGTGTGGCTGACCTAGTTCTAGGTCGTATTGATTTTATGATTCTAATTGCCTTAGTTGGTAGACTTATCTAATATAGAACATTATTTAGATATCGTCATGATTTGCATACTTATTTTTTAGAACTTAGAAGGTATTCTAAATTTCTGTTTGAGTATTGCAAGGTATTATAGATCGATTCTTCATTAATACTTTGATTGGAATCAGGAATGTCTTCGACTCATCATCCACAGTTGTCATCTATATAACTATGATCTAAATACTTGTTATGTTCTCTGCATATGTAATTTAGATATTGTTATTATGTTAAATAACATGGACTGGTTTTATTATTAACTTTTGATCTAAAAGTTTCTAAGTATTCTTGTGATGAATACATATTTGCATTCTAAGTGAGTAGCTATGCTTGGTTGAGTCATGATCTTCATTCATAACATTTTTATTGACTTGAATTCTACTTGACATGAACAACTTATGGAGATGTGTACAGTCATGAGGAGCTAATAATTGTTTGCCTTGACATCTTTGATATAAGTATACCGACTGAGTTGTAGGAATTTGATGTCCTATTAATTATGGAGATGAACTCTTAATGAACAGATCGAGATCACTTTGACTTTATATTTTGACCTATATGTAATTTTACTAATAGGTGTTCCTGATAGAAAAGTTTAGTTGAAAGATGATCTGCAATCATGTTCATAGTATGCAAGGGTTAATACTAGACGAAGAAACTTATTTCTCCTGCCTATAACACAACCTTATAGTTAGTATAATATAGATCTTCTTCATGTGCTTTTTGACGTATGGGATTCTTCTACTATCATAAACTACCTTGAGATCTGTTTAGTTTTTATCAAGCATAAAATTGTGCTTGGTGGTTAACAAAGAGTATAACTAATGAGTATTTTATTAATATCTTTTTGCATAATGATGTTGTTAGATCAATCTTATCAATACTCACTCGTTTTGATTTACTTTTGATTACATCCTCTGGACTGAACTGCAAATAGATGAACTAATGGATGTTATGGCTGCATTCAATCTTTGGTCTTTCTATGTTCTTTCTTCTGATTTGAGTGAACTATTACTTTCGTTTATTGTTACACCAACAAGTTGTTCTAGTATTCTTTGAGATGTTCTCAACCTTCAAATCTGACCATTGAAGAATGAGATCTACTATAAATGTTTTATGAAGAAGTTATGTTTTAGGGCAAATCTTTCTTGTTTGGTTTTGTAATACCAAAGATAATGATCAACTATGGACCTTAATGGAATCTTGACTTCTGATTCATCACTTCTCCTATAAGAGGTTGATGGGGCACAGTTGGATGATTTGTGAGGTTTTCTTTATTGTTCTTAGTCCGTCGTCTGTTCCAAGAGATTGAATTTATATCTTGTCTTACTAATGTTGCATAATGTTTCTATTCATTGGCTGAAACTATTTTCTACAAATCTCTAATTCTATTTGTGATTCTTCCTGAAAGACTTCGCAATTGATCTCTTAGGATTTCCGTTTATGACATTTGATTGGCAATCTTGTTGTGTAATCTCTTGATGGAATTTATCCTCATCTTATCTCAACAATTGTGCTATGGGTCCACCTTATTGAAAGATAGATGGACAGGATCCTTGAGATTAACATAAAAGATTGATTGTGCAGAAGTTAAGGGGGAATGCCTCCGTCTGAGTTTAATATACTCTAACTTATGTTGGTTGATTACTTTTTATTATGAGTATTAGCATATAATTCTTTTTTTGGGTCAAGCATTTTTAATTTCATTATAGTTGAACTAACTTGATGCTTAAGTGTATGTTCTCCTATCCTGAAGTACAGGAAATTGATTGGATCTTTCAATGGCTTGGAATGCTTTTGAAACAAGGCATACTAATTCTTCAAGGGAAATTATTGGGATGGGCATACACTCGAAGGAAGTTCAAGTGCTTTGGAAGCTGTGATTGGACACAGCTGCTACTGAGAGGGAGTTCCAGCTATTTTGGTATATCTTAAAGGATTATGAGATTTAGGTGTGCAAATTGAAGAAAGCCATGTATGGCCTCAAACAGGCCTCTCGTGCTTGGTATGAAAGAATTGATAAATACTCGTTAAGTTTAGGATATTGTAAAATGATGCTGACTCTAACATCTACTTTAAGTCATCCAATGATGAAATGCTAATTATAGTCCAATATGTGAATGATCTATTTCTTACTGGTAAAGATGAACTTATCATTAGATGTAAGAAAGAACTAGCTTCAAAATTTGAAATGAAGGCCTTAGGTTTAATACATTATTTCCTAGGTCTAGAAGTATGACAAAGGTCTAACGAAATTTTTCTAAGTCAAGGAAAGTATACTATTGATATTTTGAAAAGATTTAGAATGATGGTTTATGTCTACTCCTATGGAATCTAACTTAAAGAAGTTAAGTGTTTTTGCAGCTAATTCTGATTTTGCAGATCTATCAAAGTACAGGCAGTTGATTGGATCACTGATGTATCTGGTTAACTCTAGACCAAACATATGCTTTGCAGTGAATGCTCTCAGCCAGTTCATGAGCTTGCCCAAATATGTTCATCATGTTATAGCCAAGCACATCCTAAGATACTTGCGAGGCACAATTGATTATGGGCTAAAGCTGCTTAGGTTCAGATTGGTCAAGAAGTATTACGGACAAGGAAAACACTTCAAGCATTCACCCGCTGCGATCTCTTGGACCTACAGGGGCAGTCCTCAATTGCATTAAGTATTACTGTAGCTAAATACATTGTTGCATCAAGAGAAGCAATGTGGTTTCTCAAAATTCTTGTTATGCTATTTTGATTTATTATCAGGGTTGTATAGTGATACCTGACAATTCAGTGTTTTATGGCAGGACAATCCTATGTTGCAGATGTTCTCACCAAGTCTCTTGAAGCTTGAGATAGACTTGGAGCTGTGGAGAACACTACCTTGGTTGAGAGGGAGTCTCAACCTCTGTGATACATTGTGTTGTATCAACCACCCTCTGCGGGCAATGTAAGGTGGTAGAGTAATCTTCTCAGGGAGAAGTGTAATTGTTAACCATCCTCTGCGGGCAATGTAAGATGGTATTGTAATCTCCTCAAGGAGAAGTATAATTGTTAACCATCCTCTGCGGGCAATTTAAGATGGTATTGTAATCTTCTCAGGGAGAAGTGTAATTGTTAACCATCCTCTGCGGGCAATGTAAGATGGTAGAAAAGATCCTCTCCACCCTCTGCGGGCAATGTAAGGTGGATCCAGTCTATGCTTGTGTGCAAGCTGGAAGACTATGTTATGTAGTTCCATTCTATGCTTGTGTGCAAGATGGAAGACTACAATTCTAATTATGTCTATTCCATTTCTTGCTTGTGTGCAAGATGGAGGATTATGTTTATTAGATTCCATTCTATGCTTGTGTGCAAGATGGAGGACTATGTTTTCATTTTATGCTTATGGAGAGCAATGATTTTGTATCTCCACTCTATGATTGGGTGCAAGATGGAAGATTATGATGTTACATTCTTCTTTGGGAGAAGACTGAGGTAAAGACAATGAATGATGGATATGCGTGATCGATGGCATGGAAAGACTCCATGATGTGCATGAATGTATTCATGACTTGCAAGTGTGCATGTTAGAGTTTGAAGTCATCCTCCACAGGCAGTACAAGATGGATACTATGGGATACTTGTTGTGATACTCTCTCGGGAGTATTTGAAGTTGTCAGCTAAGTTTAAACATTGTATGTATTACTTAGGGTTGGGCCCTAATCTTGTAACCCGGTTGTAAGATTATCCTTCTCCCTAATTAAGAGGGAGTGTTGATTGTAATTAGGGATGGCGGATTCCAATTGCCTTGGGCAACATTGGAATCCGCCTAAGGGGCCAGCCCCTTCTCCAACATATAGGGCTGGGCCCTATACCTCACGACACATCATAAAAACCCCACGCTACTCCACACCACATAAAAGTTAGCGTGCCAAACAAAATAGGGCCAACCCTATATAGAATGCATTTCGGATTAAAGGAAAAAGAATATAAATTAAAATAGGGCCAACCCTATATATAGAATGCATTTCGGATTAAAGGGAAAAGAATATAAATTAAAAGGATAAGCCGACATGAACACAAACCGACATACAAGGTCAATGCATCATATAAATAAAGACACTTCTCACCTCAATAATACATATTCATCTTTCATTTCATCCTATGCGAAATATATGGTTCTGCTAAATGCGAGTTAAAGAAGGAATGTTATATCTGCCATTACAGCGAAATACTTCTGTTACATCAGCGAACTACATCTGCTAGTGAAAGTATGAAATTCATTCATGTGAAAAGCGAATTGAGGTTGGAGGAGAGCAAACTGAAGTTGCAGTCCATCAAAGAGCAGACTTCACATATTACAGTCCTAGGGTTTGAACCTAATTGTTGTTGGAAGGGTTAAAGGTGCAGATGTGACTACTTGATGCTTGTGAAAGTGCAGTCTTGTGGAAGACATTATCAGTCCTAAATGCAATCACCTTCAAGTACATGAGATAAGTGTTGTAACCTTCATATGAATATAATTCATAATCAGATCTGAGGATCTTTTCAGGCTGGGTTTTTCCTCCTAGGAGGTTTTCCCAGGGTAACCGTATCTTGTTCTTATTTTGTTCCCTTCCTTGTTCTTATTTTGTTCACATATTAATTTAGTTAATAATTAAAGTCTGATTTTCTGAGTTTAGATTAATCTGAAAGTGTTAAAATTCAACACTGACTAGGTAAAGTGAGAGGTGAAGGAGTATCAGCCAAATGGTAGATTAAAGATTGCCCTTTAATTGCTTTTTGGAAAACAAATTTCAGGTCAAATCCAGTTAACAACATAACCCATTTTGCCAAGCGTCCTAAAAGGCCAGTTTTAGAAAAGAGATGTTTTAAAGGATCGAATTTGATGATAACATGTATCTCAACGTTCAAAAGGTAATGTCTTAACTTCTAAGTTGCGAAAACAAGAACAAGACATTGCCTTTCTATCGCAGTATGTCATACCTCATAATCAAGTAAAGTACGGCTTATGTAATAAACCGGACATTCTTAACCATCACTATTATGTTGTGCCAATAAAGCTGCGAGAGCATGAGAAGAAGCAGCAATATAAAGAAGGAAAGGTTGACTAGGAATAGCAGGTTGTAAAATTGGAAGATTAGCCAAAAAAGTTTCAAATCTTCAAAAAAAAATTGACAATCCATATTACATCGAAAAGTAGTATCTTTTTTAAGCAATTGAGTAAACGGGAAAGTCCCATCCATAAGTTGTGAGACAAACCTACGAATAGCTTTAATTTTTCCTTGTAAACTCTGCAATTGAAAGATATTTTGAGGAGGTGGCATGCTCACAATGGCATCTATTTTCTTCATATCCATCTCAATACCACGATACGACACTATAAATCCTAATAACTTCCCACTGTCTAGACAAAAACACATTTTTTGGGATTGAAACACATGTTGTGTTTGCAGATTCTTCAGATTTGGCGAAGGATCCTAACATGGTCTTGACAAGAGATAGACTTAGCTAGGATATCATCAACATAATCTTCCAAGATTTTATTCATGAAATCATGAATGATAAGGGTCATAGCACGTTGATAGGTGGTGCCAACATTTTTCAACCCGAAAGGCATCACAACCCAACAAAACGTACCCCAAGGAGTGGTCAAAGCAGTTTTAAATTGATCTTGAGGATTAATAAAGATTTGTATCCAGAGAAACCATCCAAAAAGGATAACAAAGCATGACCAGCAGTAGAATCTACTATCATATCAATGTACGGAAGCGGAAAATCATCCTTCAAAGAAACCTTATTGAGATCTCGAAAATCAATGCACATTCGGATTTCATTATCAAGTTTAGCAACATCGACGATATTCAAAATCCAAGGAGAGTAATCAATAGAGAGAATAAAGCCAACTTCTAGAAGTTTTTCTATTTCAGCCTTAACAAGCAAGGCTATTTTGGGATTCATTTTCCTAATCTCTTGCTTCATGGGTTTAGCATCGGGAATCAATACAATGTTATGAGTGACAATCTTAGGATCAATGCCAAGCATACATGAATAAATCCAAGCAAAAATCTCAAGGAATTCACGTAATAGAGAAGAATATTCATTTTTTTCATCATCACTTAGACAATTCCCAATTTTTATGATTATTTCTTCATTGTAAGGATCCATTTTAACATTAATGGTATCACTCACAAGAAGGTTACTTTGTTGGGGAAAATCCATTGGTTGAGGAAATTCATGAATCATCTCTTCATTATCATTGCCTAATTCAGTGTCTTTCCCAAAGTATGCCTCAGCATTTAAACAATAAGAAAACCCACAATTATGGTGATAGCAAGGAAAATTGTCATAAACTCCTAAACACTCCACCAAGGAATTGTTAGTAGAAAAGATATCAAGGGAAGGTGGATAAGAGTCAAAATCAATTAATTTAGGATGTATTAAAGAAAGCGAATTAGAAGAGAAAATGACATTGAAATTAAGGGATGGTTGCTTAAATGTTTTGGTGGGCTTAAAGGGATTATATCCAAGTCCAAAAGATGTTTCACGAATGTGATTCTCTAAAGGAACTTTTATCCCTTGTTCATGTGCACCACAACCATTGCCATTATATCCACTCTTAGCTAAGATGTGAAAACTAGGACCATAAAGAGCAACCATTTCCGTGAGGGTTGGCGGGGCCTCATATGTCTCAATATCATAATAAGTTGAAGTAGAAGAAGTTTTTTATTTTGAAGCAGATACAAAGTTGTTACTAAGTTGTTTAGACAAAGTGGGTTGCTTTTTAGATTCAACCATATCATCCTCCTTTTAGGTCTCAAGTTCTATTGGGGGGATTTTACATTCTCCTATAAAAGGTGTAAAATCTAAGGACCCCCAATCATCACCTAAGAGTACCTCCTCAGATGAAGAAGTATCTCCAGAAGAAGATGGTGATTCGGTTTGAACAGACAAAGAAGTGGGTGTACTTGGAGAAGTAGGAGTACTTGGAGAAGATTTGGAAGATGAGGTTAGCAAACAAGCTTGTAAATTGGTATTAGCGTACAAAGTATACATCTTGTTGTTATAAATGAATTTAATTTGACGATGAAGTGTTTAAGGCACAGCTTGCATACTATGAATCCAAGGTCATCCTAACAAAATATTGTAAGTAAGACTATTGGGCATTACTTGAATAGGTGTAGGTAGAATAACAGGTCCTACCTTAATAGGCAAGGTTATTGTTGACCCTTTTGTGTCAACCCTCCCCTGAAGATAACCGATCTGAGTTTTGCATAACCTGCGTGTTATGCACACTATGTTGGCAGCAAGCAATTGGGGTCTTTTCATCTATTCGGGCTCCAAGTTCTAATTTTAAGTTGACCAGTCGCAACGGTCAAATCACTTAAACTACACCGATTGGAGGGTCCCTTCTTCATGGCGGGACCGGGCCCCTTTCACCCACTACCGGCTGGTGGATTTCCTTGTTATCGCTTTGTCGCATCGAACAGGAACACTTCCACTTCTTCCATTTTCGCGCGGCAACACGATAGGCGATGGTGAGAGGGGATGAGGTTGTTGGCGAGGATTTCCTTTTGCTATATCACGTGGTCAAGAGTTTTCGGTGTTTGTTCCTTTTTGACAGTTGTTCTATTTTCACCTGATGTCGTGATGGGCGGTAAGCAATGCGATCGGGAGGAAGAGAGTGTTATCGTCGTTTCGCAACAAGTAGGAACTGGGTCCCACCCTTGGCTGCGATGTTGCGGGATAAGAAAATGACAACGCCAAGGGTTGCCCTCCCCCTTATCCCGCAAGGCAAATAGAGGTAGTTGGATGGCCGTGTGGGGTAAGAATGGAACAGCGATATATGAGTGAGCCCGACCAACCACGTGGCATGCGTGCGGCCGTGGATTTTCACTTAAGAGGCTAATCCGATGGCCATGTTTTAATCTTGCATTGGTCCTAAAGGACGCTTACATGGAGAGATCTCCCGCGTCCATCTTCGCACAAATAATCTCAGATCGACGGTCAGCGTTCAATCTTCTCTGAGTCGTTGGCATTTAACCTCTGTGCAGGGTGGTTGCCAACCCGATGGTCGAGGCCACCTTTTCAATCCAGTCAGCACCCGATTTTGAATCAAATTTCGTCCAACCACCGGATTTCTTCACCATTACTCCAGACATGACTTCTCCAGGCCGTTTTAGACGCTATCCATGCCTATTCAATGCAAAGTGAGGACTTTTGTGCCCTTCAGGTGCATCTACGCATGCGCAACGATTTTGTTTCTTCCCAAATGGGGAAGATATTTTCAAAGTTGTCCTTGCACGCAATCAAATCAGCTTGTTGATCTGATATTCCTTCCCTCTGATATTTTGTAACCTAACCCTAGGTGGGTTAGGATTTCTTAACTGTACTCATTTGAGTTATGCCTGAGCTTTAAAGGCAATTTTGTAACCCTGTTACATAGATCTTCTTTCTTTTCTTCTGCAGAAAACTTATGTTTCTCTGCACTTGTAAAAATCTGCCTTGCCCTTGCATGAATAGAATTTGCTTGTTTTGCCTTCATTCAATTCTTTCAACTTGTATAATGTTTTTACCTTTTTGTTTGAATGTTTTTTAATTTGTTTCCTCAATATAGTTGAGTGTGTTGATCCCTTGTGGATATCATCTATGAACTGGATCAGTTCCTCTTGCTATCTTGCAAATTCCAACCTTCACTCTACATTTTGGAAGCTAATTAGGATAGAATCTTGTGCATATCTTGGGTGGTCTTATTTGTGTTTTGTGCAGTCATAGGCAGGGAAGATCATCATTGCAATCTAGGTGCAAACCTTTTCCCCCCTTTCAAGCATCCCTTCTTTCTCCCTTTTCCTTGTCAAAATCATAGATTAGTTTTACCAGTGTTGGGTTGGTCCAACACACTGCATTTGGATTGGAAAGGAAGTCGACCTTCTCCGGAGACTCAACCTCACATGCGCAAGGTCCCACACTTGGAGGTTGTTTCCATGTTTCACAAGGTTGTTGAGCACGAGTGTTCAACAAGGGTGCAAACTTTTGTGACAACGGTTATAGTACCTAAAGAAGTTCTAGAGACATTGTCAAAGCCACGAATAGAAAGAGATTCAAGTGTAATGAGAGACATTCACATTTATTTTATGCAATAAATCAATAAAACAAACATTAAGGCTAGATCCATTGTCCACAAGGGTTCATCTTATAGCATTACCATTAATAAGAACAACAATCATAAGAGGATCATATTGATTTTGAATCTCTTGAGAGGGTAACTCATCTTGTGTGTACACAATTTGAGCTTTAGATGATTTCATAGAATCAATCAAAGAAGCCACGTTATTAGATGTCAATGCGGGTGGGACATCTAATTTCTTTAAAGCGTCTTGTAGCATTCCATGATGTGTGGAAGAAGTTTGAATCAAATCCCAAAAGGATATCTTAGCAGGAGTAGCTTTAAGTTGTTCAATAAGATCATACTCTTTACCAAGATGTTGTGATATACGAGGTGCTAGTAAAAGAATAGGTTGAGAAGAAGGAATCAACGGAGGAGGGTTAGGTTGCCTATTGTTCCTTGTATTATAAGCATGGGCAACTAAATTATAACTCTCTTTGGTAATTTGTTTAGCATACTCATAAGGACTCTTGGTGGGATAACCTCCTTGCACAATAATAACTAGTTTGTTAGAAGTGCAAAAGGCATCATTAGCATAACCACCTTGAACTACAAAGAGAGGCTTGTTAAGAGGTTGAGCAATTCGAGGAGAACGGGCACCTTGTGTTGATCTTTTAATCGCTGGTATTCTCCAATTCATTCGATCTGAGTATTTAGGTTTGCAGGTTGAATATGTGCAGCATTTAATCCACGAAGATTACCAGGTTGTGTGCTTAGCGTATCTATCACCTACTACCCACTCACTACCAATACCTTCGGTCATAAACACTCAACAATAGCAATTGAATGGACATGACTCTAGAAGGGAGGATACACGTCTAAAGCAAGGGTTGCAATTAGAGCTAAAAACCCGATAGTTAGACTAACTTAATCATATGTTGGAAATAGAAGAATACTAACAACGGATTACTAAATGAAGAAAACGTATTAAGTAAAACACCGATTAGGAGAAAGATATCTCTTGTTGCTACAACATCAGCACCTTGAACCACAAAAAGAGGTTTATTCAATGTTTAAAGATTATTGTCAAGACGAATCACATTTATCATGTTAATAAATCTCTTGGATGTTTTAAGATTGCTTGAAGATGGTTTAGTAGAAATGAAATCATCAAAAGCATCATCTAGCATAGCATAGTCATGACAGCTAAATGGTTGATTATGGGATTGAATGGGAGGTAGTCATCATAAAGAGGATTGTCGTACAACACCATGTTACTAGATTTGGAGGATGATTTGATAGGGATGACTTCATGAGAAGAGTCATCCAACTTATATTTATGGTCACTACGAAATGGCATAGTAACTATGTTGATGAGTTTTTGGCAAAATGTTTGTTTAGAAGGCTTAGGCTACAGAAACTCATCAAGAGCTTCATCAAGTTCTTCCTTACTAAAAGCGTAATCATCATAAGCAAATGCATTATCATATGAATGAAAATCTTGCGAATAAAGATCTGAGATGATTGAAACACTACCTTTGAAAATGAAAAGTGCCCATAAAACTTAAAGACACAATGCATATAACAATATTTCTGAGATTTTTATGTTTTTCATATAAAAGAAACATACAATAACAAGATCTAATCAAAAAATGCAACATAAGAAGGTCAGGTTCACCAAAATGTTTAGGGTGAAAATGGAATTAGGTAGTTTTAAGACCTAACCCCACTTTCATCAAACATTGGAATACGAAAGCACCTAAAGGAGTGATCCTCTTTGATTAACTCTTGTGAAAGAGAGTCAAAGGACACTTTTAGGGTTTCTATTCCTTCGTTGCTATGAAAGGGAATGTGTGAAATGTGGGAGAACACAAGGCTATACTAATAGGATGAATGAAAGTAACTAGAACAGTAGTAATAACAGACTAATAAAGTAACAGAACTGAAATAGCAAGTACAAATCTGAGAATAAGGATTTGATGTGAACCTCTAATTAAAAATTGGGCTTGATTTGGCATGACCAAGGTGTTGTACGCCATGATCTGAGAAACTGGGATGAGCTACAAACTGGAGGACCAGTTTCTGAGACTATCTGAGAAATTCTTGTGAAATCTGGAACCAATTGAGGGGGACCAGAGCGTGGGGTGCCTTGGTCCCTGAAATCCAGGTCCAATGTCTGGTAATGGGTCTGTGCCTATTTGTTGAGATCTCTCGGAAATCATCTGCCACAACAAAAACTTGTAATTGTACCTACAAGCTGAAAATGGTGTGTTTGTGGCTATATAGGGTGTTGCCTTAGTCAAACCCCTTGTTTTGGTGATTTCCACCTCCACAAATAGCCAATGTTGTAATTGGAAATGTGTGTGCTCTAGAATCTCATGTGTCTGTAAGATTGCTATGAGCTAAATGCAAAGTAGAGTTCTACCCTATGTTTTGCGCAAAACCCTAAAATGAGTGTAATGAGAATGCTTTAAATCACAAATGCAATGCAAATCTAAAGCAATAGTGCAAATCTAAAAATCAATATTATGTAGATCTGAAGCTCAATATAGAGACATGAAATCATACCAAATCCTAACGAAGAGGTACAAGCCAATCAACAGTCGATGATTTCCTTATCATTCATTAATATCTCCTAAAGCTTCCATAATTGATGAAAATGTTGATGAAGACTTGATTGATTGATGAATTCTAGATCTGAGACATCACAAAATAATAGCACTTTCACTTCACAAGGATCTTTTAAATTGCTAGATTGGAATCCTCAAATGAGGGAAAGAAACGCCATATATATGAAACCCTAATTTTAAATTTGATAAAAGGCCGACTTAGAATTAATGAAATTTGACACCAAACAAGATTTGAATATGATAAGACCACCCAATTAAACTCTCACATTTTGGGGAAAAAAGTATGGGACTACGTCCAGCCAATTTTTTTCAATTTTCTAGGGATGCGAGCTATCATGATTCTAATGCTAAATCCAGCACGGTGGCACAAATTAAGATGTGTAGATGTGCAAAATATATCTTAAAGATTGAAATTAGGGTAAGATTAGGATTAAATTACGATTAAATAAAAAGGGGCGTACCTAGGGTCAAGGGCCCAATTCTATGATATATAAATTGATGAGAGAGGACTTGGGTTTAATTAAATTAATGATTAAATGCCTAAATAGATCCTATAATGCAAAATGCAAAGAGACACACTAAGGCGGGTGCTAACCTAAGCATGGAATTGGACAACCTAATTAAGGGTGTACAATTTACAACGCTACAATTTCATGCACCCTTTATTAAATAAACCTTAAAGACAATAAAATTATCAAATAGAAGCTAATTTGATCACATACACAAGTATACATCAATCACATAAGTATAAACACAAATTGCAACTGAAAGAAAATAGCACGCTTATAGATATAAATGTTGTCAAATGTATACAAAACTCATGGAATATAAAATCCATGACATCAAATGTTCCAAACAACTATCAAAATAATAGCTAGAAGTCAATGGCTCAAAGGAGCCTGCATCCTTCCTATGAAGGCATTTAAGGTAGATCCTAGATGATGCAGCTGCCATAATATAGTTTAAACAATGAATATGCAGAGATTTGCAACAAGGGATATGTATTATGTAGATTTTTATGATCATGATTCATCATTGGCCTATTACTTGCTTAGACTTGCAGTTTGATGAGGGTTTGGAGGCATCACCAAAATGAGGTTGAGAGTGGCACTGCTTGCGAGGGTCTGAGAGTGTGCGTGAGAGAGAGAGAGAGATAGGTCTAGATCTTGGGGGAGTCTAATGCCCCGTCTAAGATTGGGATCTTATAAATACATAAAAAGCACTAAACCTAGGGCCAACCTAGATTAATCTCTTAAGAAGCTGACCTAGGGTTTTGATAAGACAATTGAAACAAAATAGAAGTTTAAAGAAGGGCTTTCAGGCCAACCTAGGTAAGGAGAACAACAATTAGATAAACAAAATTACTATGAAATATTACCCTGGCCAACTTCCCTCTTAATAAAGTGATCTGTATATATAAATAAAGGCAGCGATCATTGATTCTGAACAGCAAGGATTAGCACATAAGTTATAAGTAGCAGTTAATAAATATTCAAGATCCCTTAAGGAAGAGATTACATTGTCTACAGAAACAGCTAACCCATTAATTATAAAACAGCAATCCATAACAGAGAGAAATTGTTAACAGCAACAAACATTATTTAATATACCATGTTTAATCAAATTGATGGGCAAGAATGGATTGTGTTAGCAGAAGACCACTGATTATAATGAAGAAGCATGAATTAATCAAAGTCGTTTGTGCTTATTAAGAAGGGGTGTAACTCTTAATAAGAGTATGTGTGACTCTCAATAAAGGTATCCCTCTTAAAGGGACGTACCCCTTCAAGGAGAGGAGGATATAAATTTAATAGGAGAAAAGAAGATACATACAGGGAGAACCATCGAAGGAACAGAATACTGATTTACTAGCAGATCATCTAGATTATTGCAATCGTTATTGTGACAGAAGATTGGTATGCTATATCCCTTCCATAAACTTAATGTTAATTACAGAATATTATATTTGAAATCTATTGGTAATTAGGGACCCATTTATGGCCTCTAATATAGACTGGTTCATTAATTCTTATATATACGTATAACAGTGAAAATGCCAATAAGATTTATATTAGTTAACAATAGGAAAATCAGATTTATTTGACAATTATATTTAATTTAATTAATTTACTTAAATAATCATAATTCCAGAGAGATTAACATATTAATGACCTAATCCTTAGTCATTCTATATTGCCCCTCATGAGGATGGGTTGGTTTTGTTAGGGAAAGACGGAAGTAATACCATCCCAAAAAAGCTGAGCCCCAAGAGGTGGTATGGACAGGTGTTCCTGAAACCCTTAGGGATTCCAAGAGGTGGTATGGACAGGTGTTTCTGAAACCATTGAACCTATTTGTGGAGATGGTTTCCTAGCGCCCTAACAAGTTTTCCCCATCCTCTATTAAGGATGATAATTAGGAAAGGAGAAATGATTGGGAGCTTAAATATGGTAATTATCGCTTGTATTATGAATACTAATTGTTCCCTAGTTTTAATGATCTGTTTTAAGACATAATAATGTATGATTAATTATTGGGAAATAGGTAGACCCTAACAGGGGCCATTATAGGGAGAGAGGAGAGAGTGACATAGAGAGAGTGAGAGAATGTTGATAGGAGCTTGCTGATTACTGAAATTTATAAGATCTTCTCAAGCCTAGAATTTGCATTGTAACTCCTAGAAATCTGAGACCGCTTTCAAACATCCTGCCAATATATACATGAAATATAACTTGAAATATAAGAAAGGAAAAACACATATTGAAATGTGACATACTTTGAAGAGAATGAGATTGACTTGAAGACAAAGATTGGGAGTTAAATGTTATATTTCTTGTATATTCTGGAGGCATGTCATAAACCAAAAAAGCATTCAAATATTGCGAGTTAAAAGAAAGGCCGAGTTTTAAAACACTTGGTTGACACTGACGGAGTCTAGGTGACAGGACTCTCCTAGACTTGGGAACTTTAACGAGTCTATCCTAGACTCAACTGAGCCCGAGTCCAAGCCCCTGGGGCTCGCCAAGCTTGCCTCAGCTCGAGACTCACCGAGTCTAGGTGAGTCTCGTATCACTAATTTTAATATCTTTAAAAATGGATACCAAAAGGAAACATCAAGCATGACAGAGAATTAAGTTAAAAAATAAAAGATTTAAATGCTATTTCAGTTGCAAAAGAGCGACATCAAGCTTGAGGAGGAAAAATGAAATATTAAAAAAGGCTAAAGTTTATTATTTTATGATTTGAGTTGCCCTACTCTGGTATTGCCCTAACTCTTCATTTAAACTCTATAAAATAGAGTTTTGGCTCTAATTCTTTGATGATGAATGTGAAGATACAAAAATGTTGCGAACTTGGAGTTCTTTTGAATATTGTTGAGGACAAAATCCCTCATCAGTTAGCCTCATTTCAGTGGTGAAAGATCCACCCTAGCTGATTGTGTTCTACAATTCGAGTTTTCGGTGATTTTGGATTGCAATCGGTGAATTTGGTTTGATGATCATAAAGGTTTATTTTGATGTGGGCTACCTTGTTCCCTTTTCAAAGTGTTGTTTGAGTTTGGGGGTTTTTGGAAGCTTTTTAAGAGTGCTGATCTTATTTTCAAAGAATCAAAAGTTCAGGAAAACTATATTTTGCTCATATTTCTTGGAGGAAGGCATATTAGCTTCTGGGTATTGTTTCATTCTTCAATGCTGGCCTGAGCAGCTCATATTGATATGTTGTTTGCACCTTTTGCTTAAGTTCTGATTTTATAGAGCAAAATCACTCTTCCTAGAGGGTTGTACATTTCCCTTTGGCACGTGGGTTTTGCTGGAGTTTCCAATCTGCACTTTGTGAGCACTTCCTAAGGATTTAAATCTGCATTGGGTATTCTTATTGTTCAAGGAATTTATGTTTTGGTTGTAGTTGAACAAGACATGTTGAATGATGTAAGTTCTTTAGAGACTATGCTAGATTTCAATGAAGTCTGATTTGAAGAAAGCTGATAAAAATTTCCAGAAATTCTATTTTCAGGTCTGCACTTATATTTCATATCATTTTTAAATTTAATGCATGAACTTTGTGAAGTTTTGATAGTGAACTTGAATATATGCTTCTAGTTCTATTTTTCTTTCAGTACATTGCCTTCTATGTTTAATCTTATTGTAAAGTGAAACTGAAACAAGAATCAGCAAACAGTAAACATTGGGTTCCCAAACATTAGCAAAACATTTCAAAAAAATCAGGGGTGAACATTACAAAGAGTCGAGCACTTGTGATCTAAGGACGAAAACCAATACGTTCTAAAGATAAGTGAACAAAACCCCATTGGTTTCCTAGAGTTTGAAGAACAAAACCCCTTTGGAGTCCTAAGGGCAACTTCACAAAGAGGTTGTATCTACACTTTGAATTTAGTGGATTTCGACATTAGGGCATTTTGAATATTTTTCTAGATATATTTGTGATCACTGTGATCTTTTTTATCAGCAAACAATTGAAGCAATAAATCTTGTAATAATTGAATGAAATATTTGAATGTAATACTCCGTTCCACCCAATTTATATGTACAAGTCTTTTTATTTTATGTGGGCATTTTTAGATCTAAATATTTTGTATGAATGCTTTGGTTGATTTTCATTGCATTCTTCCAAATTTAAGCAGATTATATGAATATTATGGGGATGGTTAAGAAACCCAGTTCTCCTTGGAGTAAGAAATGGGGGCCCATTTGTATTCCTTCTTTCACTATTGCGAGAGATGGGTATCATGGTCTAGTACCCAATCACCATGGCCAGAGGCACCTCTATCATCTGATATGATCATCGCATGACACTATGTAAGCCTTCTACATGTGCAGTCATGCTTTCTAGTTTCTGCATCAACATTGCACTCCATAAGCATTGTTTTGTATTGCGACATCTTGTTGTGACGTTTTCACACATCGCCCCATTGCAAATGGGGACCCATGTTTTTTTTGCTCGTTTTGCTCGTTTTCGCTTTGCTTTTTCTAGGGTTTTGTTAGTTTGTTAGTTGTCTGGATTTAGGGTCAAGCCTTAGGGTTTTAATTACCGTCTTTTCGGACCAGAATCCAGTCGGTTTTGGGAGCTTTTTGATTTTCCTTTTCTAGAATGCAAATTTTGAATGAAATGAATTCGCCAGAATGGTCTAATTTTCAATTGGAATGTTGATGCAGAGCTTAAATTTGTCTAAGTGTTGAAGATGAAATGTGAATTTTTGTCCAATTGAATATTTTTGACCAAATTTTGACTTTTTTGATTTTTGATCCTGGGCATTGGAATTGATTTGTTTTCGCCTTGTGAAGTGTTAAAATGTGAAAAATCGTGTTATTTTGGCCTGTAGGAGCAAAATCGCTCCTGTCCCTCAGTGAAGGACGGGAGCTCGTTTTCAAATATTTTACTATTCCTGCAGGGTCAAGATGAATTACGGATTGGAAGTGATGGAGAAAGGCGAGATCTTTCCATTGAATATAAATTGAAGATTTTCATGAGCACAGAAATGCCTCCAGGGGAAAGATCGCTCCTGTCCCTCAGTGAAGGACCGGAGCTACAAATTCAATTTCGCCTTGTCCTTGCAAGATTTTGATGACTTAATGATTTGAGGACGTCCAAAGGAAGATGCTTTGCCAAATGAATATAATTTGAGATGCAAAAACGAAGGAGAATGACCTATATTGACCAAATCGCTCCTGTCCCTCTCCAAGGGACCAGGGCGAGGTACCTTGTAGCTCTCGTCCCTCTCCCAGGGACCAGAGCGATTTCCTTCATTATGCAAAATCCAGACAAAGGTCAAGGCAAGTTTACGTTCAAAAACAAGGAAAAACATGAGATAAATGCGTTGAATATAAATTGAAGATTTTTGGGACGTCCATAACAGTGCTAAATGCCTAAATCGCTCCTGTCCCTCAGTGAAGGACCGGAGCTACAAATCCAATTTTGCTTTGTCCTTGCAAGATTTTAACGTCTTGACGATGTGAGAAGGTCCAAAGAGGTACATTTTATCAAATGAATATAACTTGAAGCGTCGCCCAGGGGATCACATAGGATAGCAAGTCCGGCCTGAGTGAGGTCCTGATCCTGAAATTTGGCTAAGTCTGGAATGCCCTGATCCTGAATTTGACTAAGTCTGGAAACTGAAAAAACCTCCAAAAACTAGATTTTGCAATATAACTCCTGGAGGTCTGAAACCACTCTCAAACATCCTGAAAGTATATATGGAATATAACTTAAAGTAATGTTATATTCCATTAAAATTGTCCTGATTGAGAGTGCGAAAAGTCAAATTTCGCTCGTGTCCTTCTCCAAGGATCCAGAGCGAAATGCGTTCCTGTCCCTCTCCAAGGGACCAAGGCGAATCGCTCGTGTCCCTCACCGAAGGACCAGAGCGATATCTACAGAATGGCACAAATTTCAAAGGACAAACAAGTTTCGAGCAACCAAGAGGGTCGAAAGGACATCATTTCACGTAATGAAGATAATTCTAAGTTGAAATAAACAAGAACAAGCTCACAATGATGAATTTCGCTCCTGTCCCTCAGGAAGGGACCAGAGCGATATTAGGTATATTGATCAACTCATGCAAGAATCACGTAAGGTCAAGATTTTGCAAGGTCTTAGAGGGTCCATGGAGTCTTTTGAAGGTGATACACGAAGATTTCAAACGTAAAATGATCATCAAGTTGAACATAGAGACCATATCGCTCCTGTCCCTCTCCAAGGGACAAGGGCGATGATCCCTTTAAACGTCCAAACACCTCATGCAAACAAATGGAACAAGCGCAAAAGGAACGAACAAGGGTGTTACTCACTTTACAATGAAAGATCGAAGTTAAAAGATGCAAGATGGACGTGGAAACAAGAAGATCGCTCCTGTCCTTTGGACAAGGACCAGGGCGATATCACCACAAAAGGACATTCAATCGCAAGGATAAGTCAATCAAGTTCGAAGATCCCAAGGAAAATGGCAAATTCAACGTAGAAATGAAGACCTTGGACGTAAAATATGCAAGAATCATGACCAAATTGATGGATCGCTCCTGTCCCTCAGTCAGGGACCAGGGCGATGAGGTACGTATCTTCTCACTTTTTCATTTTGGCGCTTAAAACACATTTTTTAAATTTATTTAAATGCTAGGAAAAAATCGATATTTAATTAAAAGCATTTAAATAGCGCATGGTATGTATTTATTAATTATTTTTTGCCTTTGTAAAAAATCGAAATTTATTAATTAAAAATAAAGGCATTTAATAATTAATTATTAATTTAATAAAAATCAAAAGGGAGCGCTTGGTATTTTAGAGGTCGGCCTTTGTTATTTGTTTTAAAAATCATTTAAATTGCCTTATTTTTTTACCAAAGTCGGCCTAAGCAAATTGGTGGTAAGCGCTTATAAAAGAGGGTGGTGAAGATCATTATTTTCACATTGTCATTTTATCATCTCAAGTGCGATTTAAGGAAGACAAAGGGAATAGTGCGAATTGTGTTTGAGAGGTGCGAACTTTCATTTCAAAGCAAGGTGGCGTGAAGTACTATCCAAGGAGGTGTGAACATTTGAGCGAATTTGCCAAGGCATTAGAGATCACGTCCAAGACTTGAAGGGTGGCGAAGTTGATAAGAGGAACGTTCTTTTGAAGATCACATCAAGACTATCGAATTTCAAATTTTGCCTGGGCGAATTCCTTTATTTTGCATTTTAGAGTTAAGCTCTCAAAGAGGCATCAAATGGAGGTCTCTTCAAGGAAGATCAAGCCGGATCAAGGACGGTCTTCGCCAGGACGGTCTTCGCCAGGACGATCAAGCCAAGACAAGGGCGACCTCTTCCAATCCAGCGTTCCAAGGCGAGGTACATCATCCTGCACATCAAGGACAAAAGGAGTTAGAACAAGAGTTAATTAAAGATAGCCTCTCAACGACATCAAATTGAATATCTAGCAAGCTTCAAGTGTCAGATGAGGTGGCATCCCAGTCATCACTCCTCCAGTCAGTGAAGTCCACCTCAGCATGTCCAGATTCAATGTACTTAACTCATGGAAGGTGGCACAAACTTCGATGTACCTACCCCGGCTATCCATTGGTCGATTTTTCTAGAAGGGACATGTGTCCAAGCAATACAATTTTATCATTGGTCAAGCATTAAATGTTATGTAATGGTTGTAACAAACCCTAATTAGGGTTTTCATTGTAAAATCTTGGCCATTGATCTTGAATTGATCTAAGCCATCAAATTGTATTGTGGGCACTATATAAGCCCAGGCATTTCATTTGTAAAGGCTAATAATAATTTTAGAGAATTAGAGAGAGATAGTATAGAAATAGTTGAAAGTAGTTAGAGAGTAGAATAGGAGGACAAGGCAAGAAATTGTTGCCATTGATTGTAAACAAACTCCATTTTCATTGAAGTAATGGTGAAATATGTCGTTTTCTTGCAATTTGCATGGTTTCTTGTTGAAGTCTTCAATCTTAGATGGTAGATAATTAGATGAATGGAGGAAATGTGCTTGATTGATGGTGAAATTCGTATATCCATACTACTAGCAGTTTGTTGATTGCAGACTTGCCTTGCGTAGTCAACTGGAATCGTTCAGCCTAAGCCCAATTTCAATTTGTCGTCTCTTCATTGATATGCATCAACTTGGATGGTATCTATGCCTGCGGTGATGATTTGAACATCATAAAGCTTCCCATAGAAGATCGCACTAGTCTTGTGTAGATGTTCCATTGATGTCAAAACAAGACCTAGTTAGAGTTTCATCAAAAATCAATCATTGCTCCTACATTCTTAGTATTAGGATTAGATCCTCTCTTCGCCCTTATCCTTTTTCCATTTTTTTAATCTAAGTTAGTAAGAGCCTGTGTCCAGCAAAGCAGATCGGAAGTTCAATGTAAGTCCCCTTGTGATTCCAGCAAATCACATCATACCACTGGAGCTTGTCCACACGTAGAGACCCTACATCAAAGAACCTTGGAGTCTACCTAACTGATCCTTTACGCGAATCTTCAGCAGTTAGAGACTATTTTCTCAAGAGAGGATAAGATGCCTATTGGTATTTTATTCTGTGTATGATTGTGTACAAAATACACGTCAACACATCTCCAGTGCGTAGGTGTGCACTGTGTCACATTTGTATAGTGAAAAATTCGTTCATCTAATGTCTTGGGCAAAACTTTAGAGTATTACAGACAAAGTAGGAGTAGCAAAAGTTAGGAAATAGTGCTTCATATCTTTTAGTTCCAACAAGGCAGCTGTGGCTGTCATGAGAATAAGTGACTGAGACGTTTAGGGCATTACAGACAAAGTAGGAGGAGCAATAGTTGGAGCTGTAGTACTTTATGTCTTTTAGTTCCAACAAGGCAGCTCAGGCTATCATGAGAATAACTGGCTTGAGTCTTCAGTTAGAAAGGGTCACTCCTCCAGTTCTAGCTAGTTAACCAATCACCTTCAATTGACGGGTGCTCGTACCAGTTAGCTGCCACTATTTAAGGGATGAATTGCCTATGATTGTGGATCGCAGGATTGAAGGAGTATAGGAAGTACTGGAAGGAGAAAAGAGAACACTTCTGAACTTTAAAACATTCAACTTTTATTTCCAAGAAAGTAAAATTGCTACAGGAGCTGAGCACTTGGAAACAAAACCCTACAGGCATGAATCTGATCATCTTGGGGATGGAAACCCTCAGGAGTAATATATGGTACAGAGTGGCAGCAGATTCATACAGACGGCTGTCAGGATTGTCAACAAATTCAGACTCGCAGACTGCAGAGTGCTCAGGATTATTAAAGGTGGTCAGTACTGTGTGCCCGGTAAATCTATTAGATTAGTAAATTAACTTTGGTTGCATATATATGACTGGAAAAAGAACAAAAAAATAGATATAAACAAATAGTTGTTAATTAGAATAGTTCTGTATCTGTTATTCCGTACATCTTTAGTTAAGGCTCATTTCAATTGCATTGGGATATTGTTGTGGAATTGCTATCCAAAGTATAGACTAACGTGGATGTGAATAAATATCATTGCATGATAAATAAATATCTTGAGTTGCTCCAAAGTCCAAATGACACCCTTCACTCAAAATTAAAAAATATACAGCATAAAATCTGATTAACACTCCAACAGGATACTGATTGAACAGAAGTCCATCTCAAAGGAAAGCTCAAGGTGCCACGTCAAAATAATAATAATTTATTTTGAACGGATGTTGAAATGGTTACTGAATATTGGACAGAATTGTAATTTTTAATTTATTTTTGTTGATTAAGTTAGTAATTAATCAAAAGTTTGAAAACGCCTAAGAGATACTGATTTGAGAATATAATGACATCTGGTTGGTTTGTTTCTGGTAACATACATGTCAATCAACGATTCAAATGATGTGAATATTGCATACCCACCCAACCCTGACCTCGGCCCCTCTGTAAATGAAAAAAAAAATGTTTCACCATATGAAAACACTTAGCATCGTATGCCCATCAATATGATTATCCCGTGAGTTACAACTACTAGGTTCATAAGTAGTTCATTAAATTGTATATTATATTACTTTATGATACAAACCAAAAGGATGTTTTAGAAAGAACCAATGAAGCACTATTGAAGAGAAGATTGAAGTACACAGAAGAATTTGACAATGTTTACAGTAGACATAAATGGCTTACCAGGAGCTTGGGGAAGTGAGATTGTTAGAAGACATTTCGTCCCACTGCAACAGTAACAATAAGACTTATGAAAAAGGTCAGAGAAAATTTCTGAATGGACAAAATTAAGCTACCTAGCAACCTCCTCTTGTCTTGACTTGTGAATGCTTCTCAAAGAATACACGTTAAGTACGTACGAAAAATCCATTAAATTTGTAATCAAGGATGAACCACCTTGGGAACAGCAACAGCAGAAAACTGTGGCAGATCTACTTTCAATCCGCTATCCTCCTCCATTTGAGAATTTGTGTTCTCATAAGCGAATTTCACTGCTTTTGAATCAGCGCCGTAATGGCAGTAAGCCTGCCAGTCCCTGGGGATTTCAAACACAAAAATAAAGAGATATTTGAAGGTAAGTCATTAGTAAGCATAGTTAAATAATGACATCATACAATAGGAACAAAGTATTTTTCACGAGAAACAAAGGATTCAAGATATGATTGAGTGTCTTAATACTCATGTGCTTCAACATGGTATGGTGCCACAAGTTTTTGATGAATTGAAGTCACTAAAATTACAACTTGAGGAGGTGTTAGCTAGAAAGAAAATCTATTGGAGACAAAAATCTAGAAAGTTATGGCTTTCAGATGGTGACAGGAACACAAAATTTTTTCATTCTTCAACTAAGATTAAAAGATGTAAGAATAGGATATCTTGTATTCAGTGTCAGAATGGGAATTTATTGACAGAGCCAGAGTACATTGCTTCAAAGGGAGTTAGGTTTTTTAAGTCATTATTATCTTCGGAAAATGGAAATCTCAGCAATGATATTATATCTAATATTCCTCCTTTGTATCTTTGGAAGACAATAAGATGTTGATGTCTCCCTTTTCCTTAGAAGAAGTTAAGAGTGTTGTCTTTGCCATGAATCCGGATAAAGCTCCGGGACTAAATTGTTTTACTCCTTTATTTTTTCAGAAATGTTGGGATTTTGTGGGAAATGATGTTTTATTGGCTCTCGAGGAAGCTAGGAGAAATAGGTCTATTTTAAAAGAACTTAATACTACAATGATTGCAATTATTACTAAAAAAGAGGATACTAAGACTTTTGCTGACTTCCGCCCCATTGCTTTATGTAACACTTTGTATAAGATATTTACGAAGGCAATTTCCCTTAGGATGGCAAAAATTCTACCTAGGATCATTTCATTGGAGCAAGGTGGTTTTGTTCCTGGAAGGGAGACGACAGAGGGTGCAATTGTAGCACATGAGGTGCTGCATTCTATTTCCACCCAAAGAACCCCAGCCATGATACTTAAACTAAACATGATGAAGGCTTATGATAGAGTAGAGTGGGGGACTTTATGTGTTGTTCTTGAGAAGTTAGGTTTTTCCAAGGCCTGGGTCAAATGGATTCGTGCATGTATTTCTTCTACAAGATTCTCGGTTTTAATTAATGGTTCTCCTTGTGGTTTTTTCACTTCCTCTAGGGGTTTGAGACAGGGAGATCGCCTTTCTCCCTTTTTGTTTATTCTCCTAGCTGAAACCTTTAGTTGGGCTATTAGGGCTGCTAAAGTGGGGGGGCTTTGGAAAGGTATAAGGATTCAGAATATTCCCCAAAGTATTTCTCATTGTCTCTTTGCAGATGATACTCTGTTATTTGGACATGCTTCGTTAGTTGAGGCAAAAGTGATTAAAGGAATGATACAAAATTATGCATCGTTTTCTGGTCAGAAAGTGAATGGTGATAAATCAAAGATTTTTTTCCTTAATACATCACAACTGGTTCAGCATAGGTTGCAATCCTTTTGGGGATTTGAGACTGGAAATCTTCCATGTACTTACCTTGAGATTCCTTTCTTTGTTAAACAGGATAAGATTGGTTTATGGGATGATATTATTTCGGTCATTTCTAAAAGAATTCTCTCATGGAATCATAGATGGTTAACTTTGGCGGGTAAAATTGTTCTCATCAAGTCTGTTTTGAATGTTGTTCCCATATATCTCATGTCTGTTTTGAAGTCTCCAAAAGCAACTATTGTTAGTTTACAGGATACTCTTAGAGATTTTCTTTGGAACAATAATAAAGATGGTAAGAAGAAACTCCCTTTAGTTGCATGGGATAAGGTATGTTTGCCTAAGGAACTTGGGGGAACAGGAATTCGGAGTCTGGAGAATCAAAATTTAGCCTTAGGTGCTAAGTTGGTTTGGAAATTATATGACAAGCCTAGCTCCTTATGGGCACAGATTATGTTTGCCAAATATTTAAATAATGGACCGAGAGAGTACATTTTTAAAGTCTCAAATTTGCCTTCGGGTTCTGCTATTTGGAATTTCCTTTGTAAATGTAGATCAGTTATTTTGCCTCATCTCTCATGGATTGTTCATAATGGTAGAAAGGTCAGATTCTGGGATGAAGTATGGAATGGACACACACCTTTGGTGAATATTAGGGATTGGTCTCCTCTGATCACTGTTCTTTCCTCCCTTTGGGGCATTTTTGTAGCAGATTATTTTGAAATTATGACTAGTGGTCCCCTTAAGCTAGCTAGATGGAAGTCGATTGATTTCTTAGATGTTGATCAAAGCATGAAATTAGATTTTGAGAAGATTTTGGGGGATAGAATTGTATTTCTTTCTGATTCTGAGGATGAACTTATTTGGACAAAGAATATTTCTGGTAAGTATACTGTTAAAGATGGTTACAACTCTCTTATGGTTGCTAAAGATTTATCATCTTGGCCTTATAAGTTGTTTTGGCATTCGGCTTGTCTTCCTAAAGCTGGAGCCTTTGCTTGGTTGGCAGTTCAGGACAGAGTCCTTACAGGTATGAGACTAGACAGGCTTGGTATTACTGTTGTTTTCCCTTGTGTCCTTTGTAACAAAAATTTGGAATCTTCTGCACACATGTTCCTACATTGTGATTATGCTTATGAATGTTGGCAATGGTTGTTTGAGAAGTTAAATATATCCTTTGTTATTGGTAAGGATCTCATTTCCCATTTTAGATCTTGGCCCTTTATGTTTGCCTCATCTTTTTATGCATGCCTTTGGATCATATCTCCATCTATTGTGATTTGGAATGTTTGGCTGGAGAGAAACAACAGGATATTTAAAAAAACATCTCTTGTGTCTGAGGTTCTATTAAAAATTGAGTCTTCAATCTCTAAGGTTGCTTTGTCATTTATTTATAAGAATTTGAAAAATCTTACTTCTTTCTCGCACTGGGATAGTAGAGTTACTAGAGTTTGGAAGATGCTATCAGTTTTACCCTCTCATGGTTCAATTTTAAAAAAGAATGATGCAATAGGTAGGAGATGCTTTGCTAGATGGAAACCTCCTCCGCAGGGGCACTTTAAACTGAATTTTGATGGGGCCTCTCGTGGTAACCCTGGGCCGGCTGGGGTAGGCATGGCAATTTATGATCACAATGCAAATTTTATTCGAGCTAAGTGTCATGCTATTGGTATTAAAACTAACAATTATGCAGAATTTCATGCTTTGTCTTTTGGATTGGATATGGCAATCTCTTTGGGAATTAAGGACTTAATAATTGAAGGTGATTCTATGGTGATTATTCAATGTGTTATGAAAAAAAAATGGAATTGTTGGAATTTGCAGTATATACTTGATCCCATTTTATAAAAATTAGAATTGTTTGAATCTTTCTTGGTATCCCATTGTTACAGAGAAGTTAATAAGATTGCGGATTATTTGGCAAATTTAGCCATTGATAGCAATGTTAATCAGCGAGAGGTGGGTTTTGAGGAAATTCCTTCTAGAGTATGGGAAGGTTTGCAGCAATAGTTATATGATTTCTTGAGTAATGTTGATGTAAAATTTTATGATGATATTTATTCCCGCTTTCCCCTTTCATTTCAAGTATTCATGTTCGTTGTCTGGAGGAGAGTTCGAGCTCATGGTATTTAATACAATAGTGTTTTTCCAAAGGTTTTTTTGATACTTTCTTTTTTGGCAGGAAGGTTTTTGGCTCATGGGATTTGGCACAGGGCTTTGGAAAATTTTGTCTTCTTCCATTGATAGCAGCTGTAAAGTCTACATTTGAAAATTATCCGATGGGTTTTTTTGGCAAATTGTCATATGGGCTCTATGCAAAACTGATATTATGTGTTGTGACCGCATTTTGTATGTGGTTTTGGGCGGGGTGTATAAACTGATCCGTTAGATACTATAGGTTTAATTTATGAGCTGTGACCGGAGGTTTTCTTCCCAGGGTTCTTTCCTCCGGAATAATCTTTGAATCCTGTGTAAAAAATAAAAAATATTAATAAAAAAGTTTAGTAGAATAATCCACTTTTATTGAAAGATATATATATATATATATTTTTCATGGTCTACTTTTTGCTGAGTTATTATTGTTTGACAAAATTACTAAAAACGAGAATCTAGATTTATATGTTTGTCAAATTTTATATGCACTAGTTTTGAATGAGATGAGTTCAAGTGATCAAAGTAGCAGAGCTTTTATAACAGAAGCCCGAGTTCAAATCCCAAGAGCTATGACTAAGTGTTGAGACTGGGCAAAATATCACATCAAACTGTTACTGCAGCATACCCGACGAACATCACAGGAGAGATAATCCTCAGTGGTAGCAACTAAGCCGAAGGTTCTTCTTAAAGGGAGAATTCACCAAATCAAAAAAAAGGTTTATTAATGTTAAAAGTTGAACTGGGATGAGGTAAAGTGGTAAAGTATAGGAGCTTGATTGAAACCTTGAGACAGCTTTAACTGCTGAAATTAGATAAAATACCACATGCAAATATCTAAAATTCATAAGCAGAAGGTTAAGGAGTGAATGCGAATTATGTATTTTAGAAAAATAGATGTATTAATATTAGTGGTATTTATATGTATATCGAAGTCATCTCGACCAATTTCCACGAGTAGCTACTAATTTCATGGCATTTCACTATTACAAGGTAAAAGAGCCACAAAGCACACAAGCGCATGTAAGATTAAAATTTCGCTATGTCATCTTACAAAACAAAATCTCCATTGTTTTTAACTCAGTTACTCATACTCCATACATTTCCTAAATTTTGAACTGAAAAAACAATTCCCAATCGTCTTTTAATTCTGAAAAACAAATGTAGCCATTAAATGTTCTGTTGAAAGTACTCGTTTACCTTACGAATGTGATTCTGGAGAGAATTTGGTCCAGTGACTTAAATTTGGTGGCTGAGGCTGCCTCCTCCGCACCTAAATGATCGGCATTGTACAATCTCAAGTGATTATCGACGTAGGGATCGAACAGCGCAACTGGCACGTTAGGTGAATTTTGTTTGTTGTTAGACTTCCTTTTTCGGTCCTCCTTATTTCTCTTGTCGGACGAAGGCAGTTTCCTCTTGCCCATGCCCTTCGTGCTCTGCATGCTGCCCTGCCTTCCTTTTTAGGAAGATCAGCTCTTTCTCCTTTTCAAGCACTTGCAATTACAAATGAAATGAAATTAAAAGACTTTTAATAACGTCCACTATGGGATTCAAGAGTAGAGCACACCAACCCCTCAAATTAGGGGTACTAAAAAAATTCATAAATTTATTTTCCACAAATTAGGGGTACTAAAATCAGCTCTTCCTCCTTTTCAAGCTCTTGCAATTACAAATGAAATGAAATTAAAAGACTTTTAATAACGTCCACTATGGGATTCAAGAGTAGAGCACACAAACCCCTCAAATTAGGGGTACTAAAAAATTTCATAAATTTATTTTCCATGAATTTTGATGAAGAAATTTGCAGTTTTATCTATTTTTTTCCTCCACAAAACAAGAGACCATATTTAAGAGGCTACCTAAAAGATTTCAACACATGTATATTAAAGACATTTTATAGATTTTAAAATAGAAGTTAATGTTAAAAAAATTTATGGAAGTGTTAATTTAATGAAATTTATAACATCATTTAATATTAAAATTTAATTGAAAATGTAAAAAAAATTGTATATCTTATGATTGTAGAACATCAAAATTTTAAGTTCATGAGAAAGAATTCTAGCCTTGTTTTACACATAGTTTTTGAATTTTTGAGAGCTAAAAAGTAGGGGTTTCTATTTTCTAAGAATAGGTTATGAAAATCTCATCTACATCTTTAAATGAGGAATAATGTGATAGGTTTTATCCTTCAAATCAATGTTCTTCTTAGGGTTGTGGTCTTTAATTATTTTTATTTATTAGAGTATGGTACCGAGTCATCATATGAGACAACTTTGCACCTCTCAAGCTTTAAACAAGTTAAGTTTGCATATAAGCTTCCCTAGAGCTCCTCATTTGTGGGGTAATTGGTCTAGAAGTTGATAGAGCTAAAATGGACTAAAAAGCCCCTTTTTCTACTTCTACTCATCACCGCCACCCCCAAAAGTAGGCTTTTCAAGCTAAATTTTGGTGAGGTTGGTGTGGTGTTGCAAGATGATAGCGCAAACTTTGTGAAGGGAGATTCCTTCTTCCTAAACTCTAAGAGCAACAATGAAGTTAAATTGGATGTTATGATTTCTAGAATTTTGTTGTCAAATTAATAGATTATATGAATTTAATAATTGAAGGGAACTTTGCTAGTGTTATTTACGATTTAAGAAAAATGTTTTACCTAGACTAGAAGCTTATAGGTTTGTTGGAGGAAGTGACGCTTTGTACACGAGTTAGCATTAGGTTTTATGCACTTTGTAAATCCAAATGACATTATATTTATTTAATATTTAAAGTGTATTGTAATAGTTGGGTTCCAATACAAAAGGGTGTCACACTTGGGAGTAATCTTGAGATTCCTAACATGGCACGCCATGTCATTTGGCATTTGTGTTATGACATATGTAAGAATTGTAAAAGAATCTATATTATTATAAAATGTGTAAGAAAATATATCACATGTAAGAACATGTAAGAGTGGGATCACATTTTGGGCTAAGTGGGGCATCTTTGACCAAGGATAACACGTTTAAGAGTATCATATAAGAGGTTTGAATGGACAAATTGGAGGGACCAAGTTTAGTGAGTGGAATAGTTCACCTTTAGAGTTACATCTTATTCCTACTAGGTAGACTAATCATGAGAGTGTTGTTGGAATTGAGAAGACTAATTTAGGCACACAAGTTCAATCCATTAATTTGGCCCATGGTATTGGAAACTATTAATAGTTTTGTTGGCAAAAAAATGGTATATAGACATCGGTCCAGAAATATGCTATTGTAAACCAAAAATAAGGTTTTGGAATATGTACCTTAGAGGATATGACATAATATAGGGATACTATATAAGGGCTATATCCCCTTTAGGAGATATATGTAGAGAAGATAGATCTATTCACTAGAATAGATGATAGATAGAAGATATAGAGATATTATATCTAGCCAAGATATATAAAGGAGACATAAGCAATGTAATGATGATGTATTGATATATAAATACAAATACTTCTATTTTTGGGTTTATTGTGTTTTTGTAGTATTTTATTTTAATTTACAAGTTAGTTAGGATTTAGGATGGCTTCCTTGTTGCCTCAATAGGATTGAGTCTGGAGTAGAAAGACTACAATTGCATATATCCTTTGAGAACAAAACTCTAGTTTGTATCCTTCAAATTTCTTGCTAACATTGATCATGTTGTCAAGATCCTGGTTAGGTTTTGTTGAGGTTTTATCGAGAGAAATTTCAAGTTATAAATTATTATTGGATCAAAAAGATAATCACCGACTCTCCTGCATCTATTGGCCTCTGATATCAGTGAACGCGATCAAATCTGTGAACCAATGCCATCATTGCTGACTACTCTTTGCACTCTGACCTCTTAGGTGTGTGGATGACAATGAAGATCCAGAGAGACCTATGAAAAGATGTGACTATTAGCATAACTAATTGGATAACCGCCATGGGACACAATATAGGAGTAATGCAATCCTAAATCTTATCCAACTTAATTAGCCCCCTCACTTCATCATTCAATTTGTCCCCTTTTTGCCAAATTACCTTTTCGTGGGCTTTCACTCCTAGGTTGGCAAAATAGTCTGCCACCTTATTATTTTCTCTATAAGTATGAGAAATTTGACATTCTTCAAAAGAATTGATAATTGGATGAGATAAATTTATCCAATTAGCAATATTCCAAGAGGGATTTTGTTCTTCTTTAAGACATTCGATAATATTTTTAGAGTCCATCCATACCTTAGTACAATTCATTTGTTTGGCAGTTAAGAGGGCCTGATAGGCTCATATGGCTTCGACAATGTGGTTAGTCTGCATACCCAAGGGGAGTGCCATAGCCAAGATACAAATGCCATTACTATCCCTAATCACTCCCCCACACCCAGCTGGACCCAGATTACCCTTTGTTTCCCCATCAAAATTAATTTTGAACCATCCCAAAGGAGGAACAAGCCAATAAGTCCCATCATGGGATTTTCTTATCAACTTAAAGACTCTGGAGATATCCACTTGAATTTTCCAAGCATTTGCAACCTTGTAATCATAGTCAAAACAACTTTGAGTCTCTTTGCTTAAATGGGCACCATTAAGGCATTTAAAGTTTGCCTTTACAGCCCTCTGAATTTTTTGAAAGACAATCTCAATTGATAAGGCAGAGTCTCTGAATATCCTATTATTCCTCTCTTCCCATATACCCCAAACAAGGTGTGGAAGAGAATAGGACCAAAGTCTTTTGATAACTTGATTGTTCCTAGGAGCTCTCCATTGACTGAACAAATCTGACATAGTAGAAGGAAAGACCCTGCAAAGATCCCAAAGTTGAAGCATTCTCCCCCAAATTTCTTGAGCAAAGGGGCATTTTATGAAGAGATGGGGGAGAGATTCAACATCAACCATGTAGAGGATGCAAATATTGGGAAGTTGAAATCCCCTCTTACATAAGTTGTCAGTGGTCAGTGTTAGGGTTTCAAGCAGATCCGAAGCAAATATGAACTAACAATTATATGCAGATTTAAATACAAAAGATAAAGAAAAAACATAAGACACAGATAACACAGAGATTTAACGTGGTTCACCCAGAATGGGTTACGTCCACCATACACAGCCGCCCAATCTTTCTTATTATCCAGCAAAAATAGTACATCAACCTCACAATGCCTTAAGCATCTCAGCCGCTTATAACATGTGTTTTTAGGGCAAAAACAAAGTCGGCCTTTTTAGGGTTTTATTACAATGTCGGTTTTCATCAAAAAAATGGAAAAAAAAAATTTCTTGATACTTTGTTGATCAGTCGCCACATTTCAACAATCTCTCACTTGGAGACTGATCAGGCTCCACACCGAACAATCTCCCACTTGGAGACTGATACTACACGACACCATTGTACATGCAACATCCGCTGGATAAAACACTAGGACTCGACTGGTATAAATTCCACAATTATCAATCAAGAAGACCAACAGAAACTGATGAAGAAATTAGCTTCTCCTATGGAACTGCCTTCGTGAACATATCGGCAGGATTCTCACTTGTGTGAATCTTCTCAAGCCGTAACTGACCCTCCTCCAAAACAGTACGGAGAAAGTGGTACCTGAGCTGAATGTGTTTTGTCCTTGAATGAAAAGCAGAGTTCTTCGCAAGATGAATGACACTCTGGCTATCAGTATACAATGGGCGATCCTCCTATGTGTGACCCAATTCCTCCAGAAAACATTGTAACCAAATCATCTTCTTGTTGGCTTCTGTAGCAGCAACATACTTAGCTTCAGTGGTTGAAAGTGCAACAACCTTTTGCAGCCTAAAAATCCAACTAACTGCAATTCCCCCTGTAGTAAAAACATACCCTGTAGTACTCCTCTGTGAATCAATATCACCTACCAGATCAGAGTCAACAAATCCACTCAGAGCAGCATTAGATCCTTTGAAACATAATGCCTTTGTAGTAGTTCCTTTCAAATACCAAAGAATCCATTTCACAACATTCCAATGTTCCATACCCGGATTACTCATAAACCTGCTCACAACTCCCACTGCATGTGCAATATGTGGCCTTGTGCATACCATTGCATACATCAGACTGCCAACAGCTGATGAATACATGATGTTAGACATTTTATTTACCTCTTCCTGTGCCTTTGGGCACATCTCCTTAGTCAATTTGAAATGACTAGCCAAAGTTGTACTAACTGCTTTTGCATCCTGCATGTTAAATCTTTTCAACACCTTCTTTATATATTCGCTTTGGGACAAATTCAAGGTTCTATTTTTCCTGTCCCGTGTAATCCTCATACCGAGAATTTTCTTAGCTACACCCAAATCCTTCATAGCAAATGAACTGGCTAATTTCTGTTTAAGATCATTTATATGTTGCATGTTTGACCTAGCAACAAGCATGTCATCAACATAAAGCAACAGGATGATATAACTGCCATTATCCAATCTCTTAAAATATACACAATGATCAGAATGACATCTATGATAACCGTGTTCAGCCATGAAACTATCAAATTTTAAATACCATTATCGGGGTGCTTGCTTTAGGCCATACAAACTTTTCTTCAACCTGCACACCAAGTTCTCCTTACCTTTGACCTCATATCCCTGTGGTTGCAACATGTAAATTTCCTCCTCCAAATCTCCAAGGAGAAAAGGTGTTTTGACATCTAATTGTTCAAGATGTAAATCATCTAAAGCCACAAGACTAAGTACAGTTCTAATTGAAGTCATTTTTACAACTGGAGAAAATATTTCATCATAATCTATACCCTTTTTCTATGCAAAACCTTTTACCACAAGTCTGGCCTATATCTTTTCTGACCTCCTTCCTCCTCCTTCAGCCTATAAACCCATTTGTTAGGCAAAGCTCTTTTTTCTGCAGGTAAAGGGACTAAGTCCCAAGTCTTATTTTTCATCAAGGAGTCCATCTCCTCTTTCATGCCTAGCTCCCATTGTTGTTTGGCATCCACCTGCATTGCTTCTTCATATTCTTCGGGTTCACTAGAATCAGTTAATAAAATAGAATACAAAGAAGGAGAATATCTTTCAGAGGGTCTACTTGACCTTGTAGAACGTCTAACACTTGTAGGAGTTTTTGGGACAATCTGTTGTTGCTGAGCATCGGGTACCTGTGGCATTTCATTTTCAGGAATCTCATCCAACACCACATATTCTCATTTGTCATGTTCATGCTTCTTTTCCTGCATCTGTTCTTTATACATAACCTTCTCATTGAATATATCATCTCTACTTCTAATTATTTTCTTATTTTCAAAATCCCATAACCAATAGCCATATTCATCTATCCCATATCCAATGAAGGTACATTTCTGAGATTTAGCATCAAGCTTGGTTCTGTTTTCTTTATCCACATGGACAAAGGCTTCACAACCAAAGGTTTTCAGAAAAGAATAATTTACCTTTTTACCAGTCCATGCCTCCTCTGGAATACCACCATCCAAAGGGGTTGAAGGTCCTCTATTTATCAAATAGACAACAGTATGTACAACATTTGCCCAAAAATGTAAAGGCAATCCAACATGCAATCTCATGCTCCTCGCGTGTTCCATGATAGTCCTATTCATTCTCTCTAACACACCATTTTCCTGTGGAGATCTTGGAACTGTCTTCTGCTTTTGAATCCCATTTAAGGAGCAATAATCTTCAAATGCTTTGCTACAATACTCACCTCCATTATCCGATCTGAGACACTTCAACTTTTTTCCTAGCTCATTCTCAACCAAATCTTTTCATTTCTTAAAAGTTTCAAAAACATCTGATTTTTGTTTTAGGAAATATACCCATGTTTTTCTGGTTGAGTCATCAATAAAAATAACATAATAACAAGAGCCACCAAGAGATGATACCTGAGCTGGTCCCCATACATCGGAATGCACAAGCTCTAACTTCTCACTCTTCTTCTCTTTCCCAACCTTGAGAAATCTGACTCTTTTCTATTTACCATAAACACAGTTTTCATAGAACTCTGAATCAATCTTATTTAGTCCTGGCAATAGATTTTTGGAGTGAAGGATTTTCATCCCTTTCTCACTCATGTCCCCAAGCCTATGGTGCCATATTATCGAATTTGTTCTTGCAACATCTATTGTTGTTGTCCCTACAGTAACTTTATCTGTAGCAGCTAAGGTAGAGTAAGTGTTACCAGTATACAAATATAATGTGCCTACCTTCGCACCTTTAGCTACTACTAATGATCCTTTAGTGACCTTCCAGATATTTTCTAAGAAGGTAACTATGCAACCTTCACTACCTAGTTGCCCTGCAAAAATTAAATTTCTTCTTAAGTTAGGAACATGTCTTACCTCATGCAGAAACCAGTCATTTCCATTCTGCAACTTGATCTTTATCTTTCTTTTTCCAACAATTTGACAGGGCTCATCATCACCCGAATATACCTATCTGAAATCACCTTGAACATAATCTAGAAAATATTTTCTATGGGGTGTAGCATGAAATGAAGCCCCAAAATCTATTGCCTAGGAATCATTAACGTTATCCAAATATAAGATTAAAGCATCTTGTAAAGTATTACTTGCAATATTAGCTTCCTTACTGTCATTTTCATTTTTGTCTCCTTCTTTGTTTTTCCGAGACCAACAGTCTTTCTTTAGATGACCAGGCTTTCCGTAGTACCAACAATCTTTCTTTCCTCTAGATTGAGAGCGTCTTTTCTTTGACTTCCCTCGTGACTTCTCATTCCAAGGGCCTTTTCCTCTTTCCTTTGATCTTCCTCTGTTCTCCACATTCAAAACAGTACTTGATGATGTTGAAGTCTCACCTGTGTTTTTCCTTGGCATTTCCTCACTTAGGATAACACCAACAATATCATCAAATACCAAAGTATTTTTACCAGAGACAAGGTTACTTACAGCCATAACCAAGCTATTCCAGCTTTCTGGCAAAGAACATAAAATCAAGAGAGCCCTAACCTCTTCTGCAAAGGTAATTTTTACCGAAAACAATTGACTGGTAATTGTATTAAAATCATTTAAGTGCTCCGCTACAGATCCTCCCTCACTCATTTTCAAATTAAACAAATGCTTCATAAGAAATACCTTATTCGAAGCCGAGGGTTTCTCATACAACTTAGCCAATGTCGCCATCAAATCTATAGTCGTTTTTGCTTCTGTAATATTGAATGCTACAGACGGTGCGAGGCACAATCGAATGGATCCCAGTGCCTTTCTATCTAAAATGTCCCACTCTTCATCTGACATTATGGTCACTTTCTTTGCCTTTCCTTCCAACGGCCACCACAAATCCTTTTAATACAGGTAATCCTCCATCTACATTTTCCATAACTGATAATTCTGGCCGTTAAACTTTTCGACCTTGAATTTGGAATCCTCCATTGCTCCCACTCAAATTTGAAAGTCCTGCCAATTTACAGAAAAACCTCGCTCTGATACCAATTGTTAGGGTTTCAAGCATATCCAAAGCAAATATGAACTAACAATTATATGCAGATTTAAATACAAAAGATAAAGAAAAAACAAAGGACACAGATAACACAGAGATTTAACGTGGTTCACCCAGAATGGGTTACGTCCACCATACACAACCGAAATCCCCTCTTACATAAGTTGTCAGTGGTCAGAAATTTGTTTTGGAGGAGAATCCAGGAAAAAATATTGACCTTAGGGTTAAGGTTTTTTTATCCAAGCCTTATCCCAAACAGGGCTAGAAGAGCTCTGATTCAGAAACATCACAGAAAAAGCTAAGGAAACCAAAAAAATTTCTAGAAGTATCAACTTTCCACACCATCAAATCATTTGATTGAACCACAGAGGTCGAGTTCAGGAGAATTTGCAAGGGAGTAGCTCCGAACTAATCTGCACCAAATTGACCCAGCAACCATTCCTCCAATAATATTCAACCAACTGACCAAATCTTCTAATGCATTCTTCCCTAAAGGGACTGAATGAAGAATTAAGGACAAGAGGCTCATTACCAATCCAAATATCCTCCCAAAATAGGATGCTCGATCCATTACCCAATTTCCAACTAGCACCTTTAGCAACAAAGCTTCTAACCTTAATAATGTTGTTCCAAAGATAGGATCCACGAGGTAAACAATCAAAAGTGATAAATTATTTGAACGAGGTAACTTGACTAAAGTATTTACTATGTGTTGGTTAACAGATTTGTCTTCTTTAAAATCTCTATTCTTTACTTAACCTTTGTTACCCTTAAAGACAAATTTGCAACCGCACAGTTGGATAAACGAAACTAATTCATTCTCCTCTAAATTAAGGTCAACTCCCTTGAAAGATATTCAATGAATTAACTTGATTTATGAGTTTATGTAAACTTTTAACCCGAAAGAATTAAAGGCATTCATCTCGATACATCAACATGTTATGAAGATGCAAAATACTCATATATCAATTTAAGAAAATAGCTCATTGACTATCTTAACTGATCCAACTTAATACACAAAAATGAGAGAAGAATTTTCAACTCTTAACTTAATAAATATTTTCAATGTGAGGAATGAGATCAATTTGAACAAGAATGCATTCACACATAAATAAATTCCTCAGATTTAAACACACAGATTCAAATTGTCAAAATCGATTTCATATATTCAATCACAAATGAATCACTTTCCTCATATCTTCAAAAATAGATAAACCATCTAGAGTTTACTTCAGCACACTAACAAAATTTCTCAGACCCTTCCAGAGTATTAGAAAATAGTTTTTATAGCCACAACCTAGCTAACGGTTTAAAGAGGGAAACACGAAAAATTCAAGATTTCCGCCTCGAAGTTTAAGAGAAGTTTACTTAAAACTTAAAACCTAAATCTGTCAAAACCAATGATAATGTACTAATAAGGGACCTTAACAAGACACATGATAAGAAAATAATTATGGATCATTTCGATTTGGCTCCGCAGTTTTGATAGTTGTTGCATTCCTCCATCCAACGTAAGCAACAGAGATTAAAGCACCATGAGGGAGTCCCACGTGTATCATCCTCTGCTTCCAGAGCTCTTTTTCCCTACGAACCTGTGCACCTTTATCAGAATGATTGTCCAAGTGTCCAATGCATAAAAACAAAAGAGATTCAAACTTTGCAATGGTGGACAGATCATCTGGAACTAGGTCCTTAGCCTCTTTGACATAATTATTTTTGCCTTCAAATAATTTTGTTATAACCTTTGCAACTTCAAGGGTCTTCCCGTCATCTTTTAGACACTTGATTATGATGCACACAAGTTCATTTTGCATGGATGCAACTAATTTTGCGAGCTAGTCCACTAGTTTTGCAGATTCTTCATAAGCTTCCTTTATTAAGGAATTCCTCCATTCAATATTTCTCTAGAAAACATGCAGAACACTGTCATCTATTCCAGCTACAAGTTTCTCATAGAGAAACTTCACTACCCCATATATTTGCACTTCTTGTATCTACCCTGCTTTCACTGCCCATTTAGCTTCTTCATTTTTCCAATTCATGATTTATGCTTCCAACTCCTTCATCACCTTTATCGCCCCATCATAAACTCTACTCAAATTAATAAAATACTTTGCACGTGATTTCTGAATTCCTTCTACCCACTCCATCACAGTTTCTGTAACTAGCCTGCATTTTTGTATTTGCTCCAAGGTCTTTTGATTGGCAGGAGATTTAGGGTCAAAGGACGTTGGAATCTGTGACAGAGGTTGAGGGTTTGGATTATTGATTGCTTCAATATACTCTGCCATCCTCCTTAGAACTACCTTCCATGTTCTATTTAGTATTTTCTTGGTCAATGTTTCAATATGGAAAATATTAGCTGCTCGAGTTCTAACACCAAGATTTAGTTTTACAACTGTAAAATCCTTTGCAGTAGGGCTGGCTATGACTTCATCCGTATTTGGGTGAGCAATTTTTGTTGTCCAATTACCTGTGTTGTCATCAAAATCAATTTTGGAGACTGTCTTTAGTTTCTTTGTCTTGGGAGTCTTTTCCAGGCATTTACTTACCATATCTTCCAATGGAACTGAAATAGGGATTGCGTTCCTTTTCTTACTACTCGGAGTGTTCTCTAACCATAGGGGTCCAGTGTGCATAGGAGTTTTATCAAGGCAAGATTTCACTTCTTTTTCCTTCCTTACCACCAATGTGGTAGCAGTATTTGTCACATCACCCACCTACTAATTATCACTTGCTTTATCAATGTTATGCACCTCTGAGTTCTGATGGGTTGAAGTGTGGTCCATGTCAGGAGGAGCGTCCAAATCAACTACCATTATATTCATAGAAGTTTGTTTTACCTTGTTTCTTGTTTTAGACTGAGTGATCCTGGCAGGAGCTGATTCCTTTTTTACTCTCACTGGCCTTGCTGCCTGTTCAGTCTTAACTTGTGTTTTGGAGGAACCTGCAACACAAGGTGTGACAAGAGAGTTAACTACTAAGAATTTAGTGGATGAAGTTGAGATTTTTCTTTAAATTCTTCCTATTCTCCGTTCTCTTAACCATTTCTCGGTCTTTCTAATAACAAGAAATGTTCTTGTTTGAATCTAATACTCCTCATCTTTATCCCAGTCCACTTCTAGAATTACTCGTTTCTGTCTACTATCCACAAACTGGGGATCAATTAATTCATTATCACCATCTTCAACATTAGCAACATTCATTTTCAGATCATAAGCCTTGACCTGCAGTAAGGTGAACCTTTGATGTGCCCTCATCCTAACTTCAAATTCATCACAACAGTCAATCGAAAAGTCCTCCATATTTGGCACATGAGTGAAAATCCTTTCTCAATGTTAGATGGGCAGCAACAAATCCCTTTGCATCAAAATTAGCTTGAGGTCCATACAATTGGAGATTCAATTTCTTAAACTCTAATTCCAAGTTTAGAGCATTCGAGATACTATTACAAATGAAATATGTCAATTTAATAGGGAATGAGACACCTGGCCGATGTTTGGCTATGCACATTATATCAATGTAGGCTAGTTGCTTGCATATCTCTATCAGAATTTGCCTGCTGAATGCATACCTAGGCAGCTTATAGGGTTCTCCTTCAAAACCTCCTACCCTTAGGTAAGTGATTATGGGAAATTGTATGAAGAAGCTGCCATAAGTACTTATCAACTACATAGCTTCATTTGACAACCTTTTATGAATATTTCCCCTTAGTTTATACACCATTCTTCCTAGAAACATATCATGCAACTTGCGATAGTTTTCACAATACCTGTGTTGTTGTAGATGTGGGTGATATTCATATATTTTCATACCATCAATCCACGCTTCATGATATAAACTAGACTAGGGCCCAACACATGCCAAGCAATATAGGAGATATGAAGACATATAGAAAGTATTATTACCGAAGCAACTCAAACCCTCATGTAGCTTGTCTGTGATCAATTATGTCCAATCAATGTATCTTTTATCGCCAAGGATTACCTAAATGAAAAAGTACATCCAATCCTCCCAATAGAAGGCAATTTGGTTTCCCCTTACTCTGTGTAACATGATGACTATACCCTTTACTTCTCTGATTAAGTGTTCCTGGGTTAATGGACTTGGTATTCAAGAACCTCCCCTTTGAAATTTTAACAACCAGTTTCTAGAAATGACACTTCTATAGAATGATTTCTTCTCAGAGAAGAGCCCCTGAGACTTACACACTGTCCAATCCTCATAGTGCTCTTTCTCAAGAATTTTCATTACAACAACAATGACCTCCTGACTAATTCTAAGTAGAACCTAACCATCCACACCTTTTATACATCTTTGAGTAGGGTCATATCTATTCATGCACTCCAAAACCAGCTCAGGACATGACACTGCTGGAGGGAAAGTCACCGCTTCTACTAAACCACTATCTATAATTTTTTGCATTAAGGGAGAACTAGTAGAATTTTGTGCTCTTTGATGATATTCATTGAAATCTACTAACTGTGACTTTAGGTCTGTCTTAGGTAATGTGGGTCTCATTTTGGATTTAAAAATAGAAAAAGCACAATAGGGGAAACAGACTGAACCAATTGAACTACCAAATAAAGCTTCCAATTTATGAAACCACAGGAGTGAGAGGAAAATTTTTAACTCACATTTCATGCAGAGCTCTAGATCTAAAGGGTCGAGAACAGAAAATATCGTCAACACAAATCCTCTACTTACCAAATTGTGCAAATGAAGAAGGCAAAGTAATTATTTTAAAAAATAAATCTTGAGGGTAGACTTAAAAATTAGTCACACTATTTGCTATGATTTGTAGCCACATACTTATCCATGCCAAATTACTCCGAAAACACTTAATTTTGACAATTCATTAATTACAAGTCTTTTCCCTTCGTATCTTTCCTTTAAATGATTATTATCAAGTACGGTCTTTCATCGTAACGCATTCCCTCAAGGTTCACCTTTTAAATCTGGAATATTCCTTATATGATTGTTGCTGATGCGAAACTTCTTTATCTCCAAAGCCATCGATCCTTGAACCTTGAACTTTGAACTTTGAACCCTTCGAGAAGTGGTTCAAAATTCCAAGTTCAAAAGAACAAAAAAGCACAAACCAAGGCAAAGATACCAAAAGGCCACGGTTCACATGTTACAAGAACAAGACTCAGACAAGACTCGACTTTCGAAACTTTGAACCTTGAACCTTGAATTTTTTGAAAAGGTTCAATAGTTAAAGTTAAAAAACAATTGTTACAAAGACCTTTAACTCTTTAAAAACCAAGCCTCGATACAACATACTCCGATTGAACTTGAACCTTGAACTTAGAAGAGGTTCAATCGACAGGTTCCAGTTCAAGAAAAACTTCAACAAGACAAAAACTAAGACTTACACAAGCCCAGACTAAATGAACACTCCTTATTTTGATGATGTGAGAACAAAATACCCACAAAAAATGGGGAGGGTAACATCGGCTCTGACTGGGGACCAGGACTGTAAAGGACTAGGGAGGAATTCAGAATCTTTGGTTTCGCACAAAAGACTGAAAATAAGGACCGAGACCAACAAATCTAACACACCAAAACTGAAACAACCGAGAAGAACAAAACTAACCTACAAAAGACGCAGGGGACTCTCGCTTTACAACTTATAGAGCTTAAGATCTTGTCCATTATAAGATAGGGTAAGAACAGTACCATCAACATAGGCAAGCTTGAAATAATTAGGCCCCTTGACTTCATGAATAAAAAACAGACCTTTCCACAACGATTCAAATTTACCATGTGCTCCTTTAGATTCCCTTCTTTTGTCCCAGAGTAAGGCATGATCTCCCTGCATAAATTTTCTGGGTCTGGCTCTTTTGTCAAAAAATTTCTTGACATGCAGTCGATTTTCTTTGATTCGATCAACAAGTAAATCCTTTTCTTCTTCTATTTTCGTCAAATACATTATTATTTTCTCTAAGGAATCCTGAAAATATGCATCCTCAACAATTGTCTGTAATTTTGAGGCTGCTAGTTCCAGAGGAAGAGATAGTTGTATTCCCACGCCATACACTAATTCAAAAGGAGACATCCCTATTTCCCTTTTAGGAGACGTCCTATCCATCCAGTGAGCCTCATACAATTTCTTGTGCCAGTCTTTCGAATTCTCACTCACCATCTTTTTCATAATGTTTATCAAGTTCTTATTGCTGGATTTCACCCGACCATTCCCTTGTGGATAGTAATCTGAAGAGTGAGCAAGAGAAATTCCATGATCATAACAAAACATAGAGATTTTTGTGGAGGAAAAATTTATAGCATTATCAGTCACTTTCTTCTGAGGAACTCCAAAGCGAACCAGAATGTTTTCTTTCAGGAAATCGCAAACCACTTCATATGTAGTCTTTCGTACATGAACAACTTCCACCCATTTGGTAAAATAATCTATTGCAGTAAGTATATGTGTGTGTCCAACACTTGAGGCAAGCGATAATAAACCTATGAAATCTAGCCCCCACTGCTTGAATGGTTCATCAATAACAATAGGTCTAAGGGGTAATGTTGCAAGCTATGGCTTTCTTGTGAACATCTTACATTTTTCACAATTTGCTACCTAGGTGTAAGCATCTTTGAACATGCATGGCCAATAGTAACAGTTTCTCAAGATTTTATAAGCAGTTACCGTTGAAGAAAAATGTTTGCCGCAAGCTTCATTATGAAATGTTTTCAGAAGAGCTTCTTGATGTTCCTTGTCCACACAACGTAAGAAAGTGTTGTCTAATCCCTTCTTGTACAAAACATCCCCAAAGATGACATACTTAACAACTTTCAATCTCAATTTTTTTTTCTCCTTAGGTGAAAAATGTTCAAGACATTCTCCATAGGTTAGATAAAATGCCACATCTAGAAACTAGGAATCTTGTAGACCCACAAACAGGACCAGGGGTATCTCCTCATGCACTTCATTCTTACTTTCTACAATCAATTTACATAAGCCTTGTCCCCTCACCAATTTAGTTGGTTTAATATCTAGATTGAACTCCTATATTTTTGAGACCCATGCGGCTTTGCTATTCATTCCTATATCCTATTCTGTCAAAATACTTTTAACAGCCGAATGTGGCACATACACTATTGCATGAGAATGAAGAATGTAATACCTGAAATGTTTAACAACTTTTACAACCGCAAATGCTTGCTTCTCCATCAATGAATATTTCAGTTCATGCTTCTTGAGCGGTACACTCATGAAGGCAATTGGAACTTCCTCATTTTCTTCATTTTTTTGCAATAAAATTCCTGACATGTTATGCTCAAAGGCATAGCAGTAGATGATAAAATCCTTCTAAAAATCTGGATTAATGAGTGCGGGAGCCTGTGCTATGGCTTCTTTTACTGCCTCAAATGATTTCTTCCCCTCGTCACTCCATCTGAACACTTGTTTTTCACTCATCAAGTCCACTATGTATCGGGTAATTTCTGCAAAATCAGGGACAAACCTTCTCAAAAAATTCACTTGATCAAAGAAGGATCTAACTCCATTTCTATTAGATGCTAAACTTAATTGCTAGATTTTCTTCACCCTATGCGGATATAACTTGATTCCTTCTTTGGAAACGATGTGACCAAGCAGTTTACCTTCAATAACATCGAACACTGACTTCTTTGGATTCAAAGACACTCCATGCTCCCTACACCTTTGCAAAACTTTCCTTAAGTCTCTCAAGTGACGCTTTCTCCTTTTCAAGAAGACAGTTAAATCATCAAGGTATACAACAATTATTTTATCTTTCAGGTGACCAAAAGACAAGTCCATGGCCCTCTGGAAGGTTTCTCCAGCATTTATCAGACCAAACAACATCCTGTTGTATGCAAAGGTACCCCAGGGAGTGATGAAAATTGTTTTGTGCTAATCCTTTTTTGAGACACTAATCTGGTTGTAGCCTGAAAACCCATCTAACATTGACATTATTTCAGAACCCGAGCTTGTTTGCAAGATATGATCCATATCAGGTAGTGGGTAATTATCCTTCAAACTAGCTTGATTCAGATTTCTAAAGTCCACACAAATCCTTATCTCTCCATTCTTCTTATGAACTGGAACTATATTAGCTATCTAGGTGGAATGATGAATAGGGTGTATAATTTTTGCCTTCAACATTTTATCCACCTCCTTGAAGATGGCTTCTGCAACCTTGGGATTAAAATTTCTCAATTTCTGCCTGAACAAACTTGTTTCTGGTTTCATAGGAATATGGTGCTGAAATTGCCCTTCTCTAAAGTTTTTTAAATCATTGTAGCACCAGGAAAACACTTCTCTATATTCCATTAACAAACTAACAAATCTTCTTTTTTCTTGGGGGGTACAACACTTTCCCAAATTGATGAACTTAGGATTCTCTTCATCCCCAATATTAATCCTCTCATAATCATTGAAATAGTGAGTTGCTGGTAACTATTCATCCTTCCTCTTAATGAAAGCATTTTGACGATCAAAGAGGTGCTCTAAAGACACTAACCCTTTAGGAATTTTAATTCCTTTCAACTGGATAATTTCATCTCGTGGTTCCTCTCTTGGATCTAGGGAGAATTCTTTACATTCAGTTTCAGATCCCTCAAAGAATGTAGTCATGAACATTTCAGCACAATGTAAAAAAAAAATATTTGCTTATCATTTTCAAAGACTTTCCAAAATTCTAAGTTATCAGGAACACTTGGCCTATATATTAACTCCACCTGGTAGGTATCCCCTGCGAACTCAGGATGAGAAATTAAGAGGGAAACCAACATTGCCAAAGAATCAACTTTAGAACTCAATTCTCGTGGGATGGCTTCAATAGAAAAAGCATCAAAGCTTTCAATTTCATCTCATACCTTGTTCCAGTAGTGCTTTAATCTTTCATTCCTTACAGTGAATAGCTTTGTTACTTGTTTTACAATCAACTCTGCATCTCCTTTTACTCGTAACAGCTTCACCCCCAATTTCTTTGCTTCAACTATTCCCAACAACAGGGCTTCATATTCAACAATATTATTTGTGTTTTTAAACTCCAACTTGAAAGAGAAAATAATATGTTTGCCAGAGGGAGGAATAAGAACTACCCCAGCTCTAGAGCCAGATGTTGATCAACTTCCATCAAACTCCATCATCCATAGCTCCTCAAGTGCCTTAGGTTGAGACAAATTTCCTGCAACTTCATTATCAAATAAGATCATATGATTCCCAAATTCACATTCACGGTACAATAAGATCATATGATTCCCAAATTCACATTCACGGTTGAGACAAATTTCCTGCAACTTCATTATCAAATAAGATCATATGATTCCCAAATTCACATTCACGGTACAATATTTGTGCCTTCGGATCATTGAAAGGAAAAACGGTGAACTTGGACTTAGCTTCTAGTTGTAATATGACATGTTGTTTCCCTATGGGGATAGTAGCCTAAGACCAGTCCATTTTAATTTCTCCTCCTAGGTCTCTACAAAATGTACAGCTAAGCAACATGCCATAACTTGCAGGAATGTCAGCTACTAGAATAGTCAACCTAACTCTTTTACCAGGATGAGCGGCAAGGGCTACTTGGGCATCTTTAATCTATCCTAACAAGGGTATTTGTTTGGAGTCCATGGAGTAACATCTACCAAAGGTTTTAGTCAAGGATAATCCCAGAGCCTTGGCTACAACAGATGGCATGATGTTGTATGAGGCACCAGAGTCTATAATGCAATTATTCAGTTTATGTCTATTTATGAAAATGGATATATAAAAAGGCTCAGGTTCTGATTCAAGGACAGACAACGTGCCATCAACTTGATGATCAACCATTTCAGGAGAAGCTTCATGGGTAGCAAGACAGGTTGAAACATCTTCTTTGGAGGACAAAGTAGCATTTGTCGATGGTTGTATCATATCAGCTTGTACATATGCATTATTTCCTTTCACAAACTTAACCAATCTATCAAGTTCCTTAGGGTTTAATTTTAGATATTTGGCTGATGTAATTTGAATCCGAGAGGATTTACAAAATTCAACAAATATCAAATGAACTCTCAGTATCTACAGACTTCAACAGTTGAGGTTCTTGAGCTCTCAAATCATTATTATGAAATTGAGAAATGATTTCCTTAACTTTGGGGTTCACAATAGAGGATGGAGAAGCACTTTGAGGTTTAACATTATGTTGGTTTCTAGTCATCACAACACAGGAAGGATCCTCCAAGGCAACCAAAATATAACCTCCTCTTTTAGAATCATACTCGTACTCCACGAAGTGGATTCCAGAGTCGCCAGGCTGCCTAGGGGATTCTTCTTCACTTGATTCCAATAGCACCTCCTTTGAACCTACCATTTGAGCATAATGTACCATCTTTAGGCAAGAATTTCCATCATGGTCATCAGTAAGATGAAAGATACACATGTTGGCCTTAGGTGGGCGTGCCTCATTTGCTAGCCTTTTTTGTGTGGGAGGCAATTGTAAAGTTCTACTTCTGGCTCCTGTTGACTGATTAGGGACTTTCCTTGGGATATCTTGGTAAGTCTACGGATAAGAAGTGTTCATTGTGGGTAATTGCCTCTTCAAAGCTATCATATCATTCATTAGTCTCTGAATCACATGAGCAGATGAGGTTGATGCTTGTGTCATGGAATTTTGAGCTTCTCTCTTCCACTTTCCTGCAGTGATTAAATCTTCTAATTCTACGGCCAATGTTTTCACATCAGCTAGGGTTGCTACTCTTTGCCTACGGATCAGGAAACCAATCTTAGAGAGCAAAAAATTAATGAAAAATCATTTCAAATTATCATCAGAAGGCTTTTGCTTCACAAGAATCTTATGGACAATTTTGTCAAACTTAGCCACAAAATCTCTCATGGATTCAGGGGTTTCTTTCTTTAACTGGGATAATCGGGCTAGAAGAGAATGTTCTTCTTCGGCTAATTTGAACCTAGCCTCGAACCTAGTTTTAAGATCTTGCCAATCAGTAATTGCACCATTTGGTAGATGATAAAACCAATCTGTTGCTACCTCGATCAACATTTGTACAAACAATCTCCCAGCCACATCTTCATGTTGAACAACCAAAACACCACAAGCGACATTAATGCATTCAAATGCTCGTATGTTGAGACTTTTCCATCACCACTAAATTTAGGCAAATGATCACTTGCTCGTTTGGGTAAAGGGTTAAGATTTGCACCAAGAGCGAGTGGTCTTACGATAGGGCCCCAGGGATTGTTAACAACCATGGGCAAAATGATATTTAAAGGTGTAGGGTTGATTATAGTAGCGAAAGCAACACCATGTAATGTTAGGGCTTGACATATAGGAGATACAGGGGACACATGGGATACAAAAGAGGTAGTAGGATGTCTACTCTTGGCCCTTCTTCTAGGTGTAAAGTAACTTGAAAAGTTTAAGTCTTGGAGTTCCTGAAAAATAGAATCAACCACCCCCTCACGTCCTTAGGACCTTGTATATCTTCTTGACTCCAGCCTGTTTATGATGCATTACTCATTTCAAACAGAAAGGAAAGTAAGCCATTCATAAGATAACCCTATTTATCTTATGATTACACATCCAGTCTTATTATTCGACTCCCCAGCAAAGTCGCCGAAAATCTATTGGTTAACAGATTGGTCTTTTTTAAAATCTCTATTCTTTACTTAACCTCTGTTACCCTTTAAAGACAAATTTGCAACAACACAGTTGGATAAACAAAACTAATTCATTCTCCTCTGAATTAGGGTACATCACCCTTCAAAGATCTTCAATGAATTAACTTAATTTATGAGTTTATGTACACTTTTAACCCGAAAGCATTAAAGGCATTCATCTCCATACATCAACATCTTATGAAGATGAAAAATACTCATATATCAATTTAAGAAAATAGCTCACTAACTATCTTAACTGTTCCAACTTAATGCAAAGAAATGAAAGAAGAATTTTCAACTCTTAACTTTATAAATATTTTCAATATGAGGAATAAAATTGATTTCATATATTCAATCATTGATGAATAACTTTCCTCGTATCTTCAAAAACAAATAAAGCATCTAGAGTTTACTTCAGCACACTAACAAAATTTCTCGGACCCTTCCAGAGTATTAGAAAAGAGTTTTTGAAGCCACAACCTAGCTAATGGTTTAAAGAAGGAAACACAAAAATTCAAGATTTCCGCCCTGAAGTTTAAGAGAAATTTACTTAAAACTTAAAAAATAAATCTGCCAAAACCAATGATAAGGTACTAACAGGGGACATTAACGTGACACATGATAAGAAAATAGTTATGGATTATTCTAATTGGGCTCCATAGTTTTGAAAGTTGTTGCATTCCTCCATCCAGAGTAAGCAACAGAGAAGACTTGAATTAAAGCACCATGAGGGAGTCCCACATGTATCATCCTCTGCTTCTAGACCTCTTTTTCCCTATGAACATGTACAACTTTATCAGAATGATTGTCTAGATGTCCAATGCATAAAAACAAAAGAGATTCAATCTTTGCAATGGTGGACAAATCATTCGGAACTAGGTCCTTAGCCTCTTTGACATAATTATTTTTTCCTTCAAATGATTCTTTTATAACCTCCATAACTTCAAGGGTCTTCCCTTCATCTTTTAGACACTTGATTTCAATGCACACAAGTTCATTTCACATGGATGCAACTAATTCTGCGAGCTAGTCCACTAGTTTTGCAGATTCTTCATAAGCTTGCTTTATTAACGAATTCCTCCATTCAATATTTCTCTGGAAAACATACAGAACACTATCATCTAAGCTAGCTACAGGTTTCTCAGAGAGAAACTTCACTACCCCATAGATTTGCACTTCTCGTATCTGCACTGCTTTCACTGCCCATTTAGCTTCTTCATTTTTCCAATTCATGATTTCCGCTTCCAACTCCTTCATCACCATTATCGCCCCATCGTAAAATCTGCTCAAATTAATAAAATACTCTGCACATGATTTATGAATTCCTTCTACCCATTCCATCACAGTTTCTGTAACCAGCCTGCATTTTTGTATTTGTTCCAAGGTCTTTTGATTAGCAAGAGATTTAGGGTCAAAGGACGTGGAATCTGCGACAGAGGTTGAGGGTTTGGATTATTAATTGCTTCAATATACTCTGCCATCCTCCTTAGAATTTCCTTCATCTCATGCTTATCTCTCTCATCCTTCCATGTTCTATTGAATATTTTCTTCGTTGATGTTTCAATATGGAAAACATCAGTTGCTCGGGTTTTGATGCCAAGATTTAGTTTTACAACTGTAAAATCCTTTCCAGTAGGGCTGGTTACGACTTCATCTGTATTTGGGCGAGCAATTTCTATTGTCCAATTACCTGTGTTGTCATAAAAATCAATTTTGGAGATTGTCTTGGGAGTCTTTCCCAGGCATTTACTTACCATAACTTCCAACGGAACTGAAATAGGGACTGCATTCCTTTTCTTACTACTCAAAGTGTTCTCTAAGCACAGGGGTCTAGTGTGCACAAGATTTTTATCAAGGCCAGATTTGACTTCTTTTTCCTTCCTTACCACCAATGTGGTAGCAGTATTTGTCACATCACCCACATGTTGATTATCGCTTGATTTATCAACATTATGCACCTCTGAGTCCGGATGGGTTGAAGTGTGGTCCATGTCAGGAGGAGCGTCCAAATCAACTACCACTCTATTCACAGATGTTTTCTTTACCTTGTTTCTTGTTTTAGACCGACTGATCCTGGTAGGAGTTGATTCCTTTTTTACTCTCACTGGCCTTGCTTCTTGTTCAGTCTTAACCTGTGTTTTGGAGGAACCTGCAACACAAGGTGTGACAAGAGAGTTAGCTACTAAGACTTTAGTGGATGACGTTGAGATTTTCTTTAAATTCTTCCCATTCTCCATTCTCTTAACCATTTCTCAGTCCTTCTGATAATTAGAAATGTTCTTGTTTGAATCTGATCCTCCTCATCTTTATCCCAGTCCACTTCTGGAATTACTCCTTTTTGTCTACTCCACAAACTGAGGATCAATCAATTCACTATCACCATCTTCGACATTAGCAACATTCATTTTCAGATCATAAGCCTTAACTTTCTATAAGGTGAACCTTTGATGTGCCCTCTTCCTGACTTCAAATTCATCACAACAGTCAGCCCAAAAGTCCTCCATATTTGGCAAATGAGTGAAATCCTTTCTCAATGTTAGATGGGCGGCAACAAATCCTTTGGCATCAAAATTAGCTCGAGGTCCATACAATTGGAGATTCAATTTCTTAAACTCTAATTCCAAGTTTAGAGCATCAGAGACACTATTACAAATGAAATATGTCAATTTAATAGGAAATGAGACACCTAACCGATATTTGGCTCTGTACTTCATATCAATGTAGGCTAGCTGCCTGCATATCTCTATCAGAATCTACCTGTCGAATGCATACCTAGGTAGCTTATAAGGTTCTCCTTCAAAACCTCCTACCCTTAGGTGAGTGAATCTGGGAAGTTGTATGAATAAGCTGCCATAAGTACTTATCCACTGCATAGCTTCATACGATAACCTTTTATGAATATTTCCCCTTAGTTCATACACCATTCTGCCTAGAAACATATCATGCACCTTGTGATAGTTTTCACAAGACCTGTATTGTTGTATATGTGGGTGATATTCATATATTTTCATACCATAAATCCACGCTTCATGATATAAACCATACCACGACCTAACACATGCCAAGCAATATAGTAGATATGAAGACATATAGAAATTCTTATTACCGAAGCAACTCAAACCCTCATGTAGCTTGTCTACGATCAATTATGCCCAATCAATGTATCTTTTATCACCAAGGATTGCCTAAATGAAAAAGTACATTGAATCCTCCCAATAGAAGGCAATTTTGTTTCCCCTTACTCTGTGTAACATGATGACTATATCCTTTACTTCTCTGATTAAATGTTCCTAGGTTATGGACTTGGTAGTTGAGAACCTCCCCTTTGAAATTTTAACAACCAGTTTCTAGCAATGACACTTCTATAGAATGATTTCTTCTCAGAGAAGAGCCCCTGAGACTTACACACTGTCCAATCCTCATAGTGCTCTTTCTCAGGAATTTTCATTACAACAGTAATGATCTCCCGACTAATTCTGAGTAGAACCTAACCATCTGCACCTTTTATACATCTTTGAGTAGGGTCATATCTATTCATGCACTCCAGAACCAGCTCAGGACATGACACCGCTGGAGGAAAATTCGTCGCTTCTAACCCACTATCTAGAATTTTCTGCATTAAGGGAGAACTAGTAGGATTTTGTGCTCTGTGATGAAATTAATCCAAATCTACTGATGACAGAAAAGTATCCCCTAATTATGGCAGGGAACAAACTAACCATGACTTTAGGTCTGTTTTAGGTAATGTGCATCTCATTTTGGATATACAAATAGAAAAATCAGAGCAGGGGAAATAGACTGAACCAATTGAACTACCAAACAAAGCTTCCAATTTATGAAATTACAAGAGTGAGAGAATTTTTTTTAACTCACCTTTCATGCAGAGCTCTAGATTCAAAGGGTCGAGAACAGAAAATATCGTCAACACAAATCCTCTACTTACCAAATTGGGCAAATGAAGAAGGAAAAGTAATTATTTTTAAAAACAAATCTTGAGGGCAGACTTAAAAATTAGTCACACTATTTGCTATGATTTGTAGCTGCATACTTATCTATGCCAAATTACTCCGAAAACACTTAATTCTGACAATTCATTAATTACAAGTCTTGTCCCTTCGTATCTTTCCTTTAAATGATTGTTATCAAGTACGGTCTTTCATCGCAACGCATTCCCTCGAGGTTCACCTTTTAAATCTGGAATATTCCTTATATGATTGTTGCTGATGTGACACTTCTTTTATCTCTAAAGCCATCGATCCTTCAACCTTGAACTTTGAACTTTGAACCCTTCGAGAAGTGGTTCAAAATTCCAAGTTCAAAAGAACAAAAAAGTACAAACCAAGGAAAAGACACCAAAATGCCACGGCTCACATGTTACAAGAATAAGACTCAGACAGGACTCGACTTTCCAAAACTTTGAACTGTGAACCTTGAACTTTTTGAAAAGGTTCAATAGTTCAAGTTCAAAAACAATTGTTACAAAGACCTTTAACTCTTTAAAAACCAAGCCTCGATACAACATACTTCGATTGAACTTGAACCTTGAACTTAGAAGAGGTTCAATCGACAGGTTCCAGTTCAAGAAAAACTTCAACAAGACAAAAACTAAGACTTACACAAGCCCAGACTAAATGAACACTCCTTATTTTGATGATGTGAGAATAAAATGCCCATGAAAATGGGGAGGGTAACACTATTTAATATAGAATTCCATTCCATTCTCTTTGAATAAATCCTCCGCACCTACTTTGCCAATAGCACCTCATTAAAAAATCTGATATCCCGCAATCCAGGCCCTCCTAATTTCTTAGGCTTACACACCTCATTCCAAGCAATCACTGAAATCTTCTTTTTATCATGCACTCCTGACCATAGGAACCTCTTTTGGATACTATTAATGATTTCTGCAAATTTAGTAGGTATTTTGAAAAGACTTCGGGCATAAATAGGAAGGTTTTGCAAAGTTGCCTTCAACAATTGAATTTTTCCATCCTGACTAAAGATAGCACCTTTCCAACTAGCAAGCTTCTTGTTGAATCTCTCCACCAGAGAAGCCCAAAAATAATATGGCAATGAGGATCCTAAAGGAAGCCCAAAATAAATAGAAGGGAAAACTCCAATAGAACACCCTAATAAATTTGTGATTTTCAGCTGTCTTTCAACATGATTATTGAGAAAGAAGATAGAACATTTACCTTTATTTATGATCTGTCATGAGGCTTCTTCATAAGTAACAAAGACTTTTTTTGAAAGTTCTAGCCTCTCCAATAGCAAAAGTTCCCATCAAAATGGTGTCATCAACAAACTTTTGATGTGAGAAGATAGTAGAATCAGAAGAAGGGCAGAGACCCTTTAAGATTCCATCTCTAACCATCTTTTGTAAATACCTTCCAAGGCTTTCTGCCATGATTGTGAATAGAACAGGAGATATGGGGTCCCCCCGTCTTATGCCCCTAGAAGACTAGAAGAAATGAGAAGGCGATCCATTAACCAAAATCAAGGTGTTGGTTGTAGATATAAGCTGACAAATAAGTTATGAAACCTTCTTACCAAAACCAAAAGCCTCCAAAACCTTGAGATGAAAATCCCCGGTCGTCCTATCATAAGCTTTAGACAAATCCAACTTTAGAAGGAATCCCTGTCTCTTATACTCAACCAAAGAATGAATATTTTCATGCTCTATAACTAGCAAATCAAGGATTTGTCTACCCGGGACAAATCCATACTGCTAAGAAGAGATGATAAGAGGAAGCACATTCAACAATCTAGAGGTGAGCACTTTTGGTATGATCTTGTAAAAGGAGTTACAAAGACTAGTGGGATAGAAAGCATAAAAAGATTCAACTCCAAGAACTATAGGAATAAGAACAATGAAATTTGAATTAATCTCTTTAAGGATCCTTCTAGATCCAAACAACTCCTTCACAACATTACATGTATCTTCAGAAACAATATCCCAAAATGTGTGAAAGAAAAACATTAGGAAATCCTCAGGCCTAGGAGCCTTATTGCCTTCAAACGAAAAAACAACTTTTTTTATCTCTTGGCTAGAAGGGATAGCCGATAGCATTTTGTTATGCTCTGCATTGATAATATTCAGAATAGCATCAATAAGACATTGTTGAACCTCCGGCCTAAGTCTAGTATCAGTAGATAAAAGTCCACTAAAATTTTGTATCGCCTCACAATTGATATCTACCTTAGATTTGATCTTATTGTCATCCCTAAAAATGTAGTTGACTCTATTAGAAGCCCTATGTTTCATGGTAGAGAGGTGGAAGAATTTGGTGTTCCTATCACCAGTAGCAAGCCCGGTTACTCTCAATCTATGCTTCCAAAATTCTTCCTCCTTTGATATAATATCATGTAATTTTAATATAATATCATTTTCTCTAGCTAAGTAGCCATCCTTATAGCTTTCCACTTGAACTTTGTCTTGAATTTCTTTCAATTCCAACTGGATGGTAGTCTTGTTAACAAAAATATGCCCAAAGGACTCCTTGTTCCATTTTCTAATATTCTTCTTAACCTCCCCAAGTTTCTTCGCAACTATAAACATGACAAATCCATTAATACTGATGGTCCACCACCGTTTGATATTTTCATGAAGAGAAGGATGAGACAACCATATTTTCTCAAATCTAAAAGGGAAGTTCCTTTTTCAAGTTAAATAATCAGCAACAAAACTGATAGGATAGTGATCAAAGCCAATTCTTGAGAGAGCAGACAAAGAACAAAAATAATTACATACCCAATCATTAGAAACTAGAGCATGATCAAGTCTAACCTAAGTAAGGTCATTACCAACTCTTCGGTTTGTCTAGGTTAAGGAGGCAACTTTGAGATCCATATCAATCGGACCATGATTATTTATAAATTCCATAAGATCCAATTTATTATTGATCTGCACTTGGTATCCACCAAATTTATTAGAATAATTGATTGAGGTATTCATATCACCTATAACTATCCATGCATCGTTCAGAAATTTGGCTTTGAAATCCACTAGGGACTTCCAAAATCTTCATCTAGCACACTTACTATTTAGGGCGTAGATATTTGAAAGGATCCAACTGAAATTATATCTAACATGATGAAATTTAGTAGCAACATGATTAGAATCTTCCCAAACCAATGCACCACTAATAAAATTAAGACTCCAGAATGAGACAGTTCCTCTAGAAGTGCCTTCAGAACTATTACCATTAACCCCACAAGAGGTGAAGAACTTTGATTTTTCAACTCTATCTTTAGGCATTTTAGATTCTTGGACTAAGACTATATATGGTTTGTGATCTCTAACAAGGTTACATAAAATCTCTTGTTTATGAGATCTATTTAGCCCCGCATATTCCATGACATTGTCTTCATTACTTTGAAGGGGTTATATTCTTACGAATCTCAGGGATAGTGCGTTGTAACCCATCTGCAATATCTTGGCTGCTATCCTTCTCTCTGTGCTATCTTGAGGATTTTCTTCCAACACTCCCTCTCATCCCCACATCAGCTCTAACCCTGTTTCTAGTAGACATCCCAGGAACTGTATTTTTCTTAGCACTCTTCTTCTTCCTGGTGACTGTAGTGTACCCATTATCTTATTTAAGATATGTATCTTCTACACTCAAGGTCTCCTTTCCTGAATCATAGTTTCTCTCTATTTTCTTACCATTTGTACCCTTTTCCAAAATTAATCTCTAGCATTTCTTTTCTAGTGTGGGTAGGGATCCATTTCCCAAGCACTCCAGACCAACATCAGGGAATGTAGACTTCACACAACTAGCAGATTCATATGAGTGAGACATATTCTCTGTCTAAGTGTTCATAGCTTTCTCCAAAGACAGAAGAGGGAATTCAAATATTTCTTCTTTCTCCAAAGATGAAATGGGGGATTCAAAGATTTCCTCAATAGGATTCTCTTCAATATTATCCTTTTTACCAACAACACAAGGGCTTTTCTCTTCGTGATGCACTGGCACTCTAGCATTATCTTCACCTTTTTCATTCACCTTCTCTTCTGATTCTTTTTCTTCCTGCTCAACTTCTCTCTTTGGCTTCTTTGGGAAAACTTCACCCTCGAGGGTTGAGAGGTGGCCTTCCTTCAGACCCTTTTTGGCATGATTTTCATTAGGATTATTTCCTTTTGGAAAATCCTTTTAGCCTTCCAGACTTTCTTTGTAGTACCATTAGATTTATCAGCATTAAGCAGATAATTTTTTGCCCAATGGCCCGATGTTTTACAGTTAAAACAAACAAAAGGAAGAGTTTAAAACTCAACCCGTTGAACCCATTTCCCTAACTTAGAAAGAATATCAATCGAAGAAGAGAGATCAGTATATTGAACAACACTTATATAGATCCTAGCAAAGACCAACCTCTTCCTAACAGTAGTCATTTGGTCTATTGATAATAACTCCCCAAAAGAGCTTGTGATTCCTCTGAACACATCCTCATTCCAGAATTCCATAGGGAACCTCGGAAGCTTGACCCAGACAATAATGGCCTCAAATAAACTTCCAGAATCTATTCCATTTGGAGTCCATTTCTTCAAAGCCAACGATGACTTGCCAATAACCCAAGGCCCTCCATAGCGAACTACAACAATATCCTCTTCACATGAAAAAGAAAATGAGAAGAAACCCTTAGGTAGGGCAATAACCTCCACTTGCCATTTCAAGCACCATTTCTTCTTCACAAACTTTCTGACAGTTTCAATATTAGGCCTTGGACCCATAAATTCCCTACCAGAGACAAAGCCATCAAAGAAATATTATGATCGACAATCGAATTGGGTATTGTAATAGATACACTACCCCTGCTAATATCTAAGAAAACCAAAACAGGGGGAAAAGAGGATTTTCCATTTGGTTTAACTCCAAAGAGGGAAACCCAAGGTAGATTACCCCCCACATTTTTCCTGCCCATTCTGAATTTTGAATTTTTAAAATGCTTTCCTAAGCCAGGTTCACCGCCACTGGGCCCCAAAGAAGGTTCATCTTTGTTGCCAGAACCCCTAATGACACACGAATCCCCCTAGAGTGGGGGGGATTCCTTTGTCAAAATTCAACTCCTTGGCAAGGTCCACCTGAAGGTCACAAGACCTCATAGAGGGGTACTTTGATCTAGCACCCGTGATAGATCCAACAAGGGGTGAACAACCAGTAATCTGTCCTGGATCATTCCTACCATCTTCGTCGCCTTATGCCCCTCCTTCCTTCTGCAAATAGCTACCATCTTCACTACAATGAAGAAGAAGAAGAAACTCATAGTAAAAAATCAATAAACAAACCAATTGGAGCCAATTGGTGGTTTGGAGTTGTCAAATGCTGTTGGATCTACCCCTGTTGTTGGTTTTGATAGGTCTGAGGGTGTTGTGTCTAGGGAGGTTGCTAAAGCAGTCCTTGTTCCTGTTGTTGTTTCCAGGGGTGTTTCTGACCCAAGTCCTGCTATGCCTGTTGGAGCTTCGTTGCTTGTTGGCTATCCCTCAGTCGACAGTTCAGAGGTGTCAAATATTGTTGGATCTGCCCCTGTTGTTGGTTTTGACAGGTATAAGGGTGTTGTTCATGTGTCTAGGGAGGTTGCTAGAGTGGTCCCTGTGCCTGCTGTTGTTTCCAAGGGTGTTTCTGACCCAAGTCCTGCTATGCCTGTTGGAGCTTCGTTGCTTGTTGGCTATCCCTTATTCGATAGTTTGGAGGTGTCAAATGCTGTTGGATCTGCCTCTGTTGTTGGTTTTGACAGGTCTAATGGTGTTGTTCATGTGTCTAGGGAGGTTTTTAGAGTGGTCCCTGTGCCTGCTGTTGTTTCCAGGGGCGTTTCTAGCCCAAGTCCTGCTATGCCTATTGGAGCTTCGTTGCTTGTTGGCAATCCCTTAGTTGTTGATTTTCCTGTGTTAAATTCGTTGGAGTGGCAAGATGAGGCTGCTAAAGTTGAAGATGGATGGATAACGGTTAAAGGTAAATGATCTAAGAGGTCCTCGCCTTCTTTTGACATGACCCTTCGATCCCACATGAAGGGTCCCAAAGGGAAATCCTAAGTGAAGGGGTTGTCTTAACCATTGTGGGTAGTTATGCTCTGTTTGTTTTGGGTTGCCTGTAGTACCTCAGGAAGCTTGTCTCTTTGGGGTTTCTACCCTTTCTTTATCTGGTAGGCATGTTGGTTTTTTATGTCTATTCTTTTTCACAGCTTTTGTTGGAAGCGGTAGAGTCAGTTATGCTAGTTTTTGGCTGTGGTTTTCATTGTTATTATCTTTGCACAACTTTCTTTGTTGGGTTCTAGATCATGGTAAAATCTTTTGGGTTTTGGGTCCCTTCAAAACCTGTTGTATGGGGTTTCTGGTCCCCTTTAAACCTGTTTTCCCTTATTCAAAAACATTCAATCCTAGACCAAGCTCACAAGCAATGAATACGGTTGTTAAGATCTTGATATCCAACACAGACACCACTGGAGTCATGAAACACTACTTTCTATTGAAATCAATTTAGGAGAAACTAGGCAAGTTTGTTGACAAGGATAGACTACTAGACTTTTTAGAGTCCTTAAGAAAAGACATATTAGAATGGTACATAAAGCATTTTCCTACCATGCAACTACATGGGATATGGTGAAAGGAGAGTTCTTAACAAATTTTCACCAACGGTTCTCACAAAAAGTGTAACAAAGATAATAAATTCGATGCAAGGAGATAGTGAATCTATAAAGAGGTATTACAAAAAAAAATTAAAGAAGTGTGTAGGAAATTGGAGGATTCATTAACAAAAAATAGAAGATTAAATAGTTTATTTTTGGGTTGAATAAAGACATTGGGGTCAAATTAGATGAAAGAGAGTTTGAGAAATATGCAACCCTAATCGCTATGGCCTACTAGATAGAGGCTCGACCATGAAGAAGATCAAAATGCAAATATTGGAAGATATATAGGTAAGGTACATAGGCTAGTGATTCGATAGGATATTAGGTCTACTAAGCCTAGAAAACTAGAGAGAATATGGTGTACGTATTTCTATTAGGAAGGGCACATCTATAATGAATGCCCAAAAGATAAAGAAAAAAAACCGTGGCAGCAATATTAAAAAAAAATAAAGACAAACTCAATGTATTGCACTATCTGTCAAGAAAGGGACTTGCATTTGATAGAAGATTTTCCTAAAAACAAACCTCCAGTCTGGAATGGAAGCAACAAGTATTGTTCAGACCATAATTTCAACACTGAGGAGAGAAAAGAGGTAGGCTACGAGATCCCAACTTGGCAGGACAATCGAAATGATTGTGCAATGCAGAACAATCAAATTTTATTAGGATTATAACCAACAACCCAACAATAGAGAAGGTAGAGGAAGAGGTCAAGGTAACAGAAGGATAAATGTTGCCACCTATTTTAATTGTGGAAAAATCATGCATTATACATCTAAAATGTTGGGTTGAAAAGAAGCAAAAATGCACATTTTGTGACCAAGATAATCATACAATCATCATATTTGAGATGGCCAAAAATTTCTATCACAATCAAGGTAACAATTAGCCATCCCAAAGTTATGAACAATAAAGAGGATCATGTGTGATCTAGAAAATGCTACAACAAGGAGTAAGGGGATGCCACAAAATGGATGTATGGACCTCATATACATCGTAAGAAGATGACTTAAAAGAAGAATTAATTATAGAAAAGGAGAAGAAGAAAACTATAAACAAGAAGAGAGCAATTGTCCTGACCAAAAAAATAATAGATACATTGAGAAATAAGAAAAAAACATCAATAGAAGAATGATTTGAAGAATTTGGTAGTCAAGTGGATGAAGAAGAAGAACCAACACAATTCCAGCCAAATAAAAGAAAACATGAGAAGATGGTAGAGAAGGTGAAAAAAACAATAATGTAGCAGATGTAAGAAGAACTAGATTGATTTACAAAGAACAAAGTGAAAACAATAAATATTTACCTACTACGGCCAAACAAAAATATATAGTGGTAAAATTGAAGTAGTGGGTAGAATATTGGAATAAGAAAAATTAGGTCAATTAGATGTCAAAGGGGCAAAACTGAAAGAACGAACCCTTCTTGATAAATGTGCAATTAAATGATCACAAGGTAAAATATGTTTTGGTAGAGTTAGGAGCAAACCCAAAAATCATTCCATCTACCAGATGGGAGAAGCTAGGGTGGCCAAAACTTGTGAAAACAATCATGAACATAAGCTTGGCTAATGGTTCTAAAATGGAGACCCTAGGTGCCTAGAAGAATGTGGAGGTAAATATAAAAGGAATCATACAATATGTATATTTTGAATTAGTAGAGATGAAAGAACCGTTTAACATATTTTGGGATCTACTAGGACTCAAATTGTTTGTAAACTCTAATGGCATTATAGACTACAGGGCTGAGGAAATATCCTTTGTAGACAATGAACAAAGTGTGCACATCCTCTTAATCATTAAAGATAGATCATATGTGGATGCGCTACAAACTAGCACTACTCAACCCCTATGTAAGATATCTCAAACATCCACACCAAATAACACACTCTTTGGATTCTATTGGCTATGCATGATCAAAAGCCATATGCCTACCACTTCAAAAAATAAAAAACCGGTACTAGAAAAAAAATCTTAAACAAGGAATCTCCCATATTAAATTGCCAAGGTTTTTCAAAGTAGGAGATGTTGAATACATTTTAGAAATGGAAAACACATTTATATTAGAAAAGGTAAAGATGATAGAATTACAAGATGCATTGGTCTGCAATGCTACATGTTTATAGAATACACACAAGAACACTATTACAAGTTGGTCTGCATTCAAAATTCTCATTAAAGCTTGGTATTTACAAGAGGACAAAGAATATCCTACCATTCTCAAGTACCAAATCACTATCACCCCAAAGGATCACCTCTACACTTGTGTTACTACATGGACCAAGGATAAAGAGTATGATCACATCCTCTATATACAAGTATTCTATAGGAATTTAACACTGGTAGTCCAAACCTAATATATCAATTGAGAAAGAAGAGCAAAAACTAGGAAATGGGACGATGTCTACAAATATATTTTTTCAAAAATTCTCATTCCAAGATGAAAATGAAAAAATACATAAGGCACTAAGAAAAAGCAAGGAATTATATTTAAACTGCTATTGGGGAATACATCCCTAGAAGAAAATCCACCACCCCATAGTCAAGGAGTATGGAATTTAGTGGAGTGATTGAATGAATAGATACAACTAGTGCAAAATGGATGTTATAAAATTCATAAAGATGAAGAGGAAGTAGACCCTAAAATTGATATTTAGGTAGAAGAGGGAAAATGAGAACTAGAACTTCAAAAATAATCTAGTAGACATTACAATAACCAACCACTAAATCTCCAAGAAGAAAATATAGCTACATTAAATAGCCCAAAGATGGTGAAAATTGGAGACTACTGAGATGAATAAATTGGAATAATAATAGAGCTACTAACAGAATATGTGGAACTCTTTCCTTGGACATTCACTAAAAATAAGGGCATTAAAGAAGAAGTGGAGACCATGAAAATCTAGCTAAAGGAGGGTTCTAAACCACATCGAAAGAGACCATACAATCTAAATCCAAATATGAAGAAAATGGTAAAGACAAAATTGGATAGAATGTTGGTGGCCAAAATAATAAAACTAGTTGAAGATTCAGAGTGGATATTTCCAACACGGTGATATAAAATGAAACGATAGGAGAAATATGGGTATGCATCGACTTTGGGAACTAAATAAAGCATGTATACATGACCCATTCCATACATAGTTGACAAAATAAATCTTAGAATCTATTACAAGAAGATAAATCTATCCATTCACTGATGGCTTCTTCGAATACCATCAGGTCTAGATTAGAGACGATGATTAGCCTAAAACAACTTTTTCCATTAAATAGAGATTGTTTATGTACATAGTAATTCCATTTGGGCTTAAAAATGCCCCTATTATCTTTAACCTGATAATGTTTAATACTTTCAAAGACTTTATTCATGATTTTCTAGAGGTATATTTAGATGACTCAACGATCTATGAATTGGTGAAAGATCATATTTAGGCACTTTAGACAATGCTGAAGAAATGTAGGAGCATACATATATCTTCAAATCTAAATAAATGCATATTTTCAATCCCCTTCAATACTTGTAGCATCATAAATTGTACTCCTTTAATTATGGAGTCCAACTTCACACTCCTAGCACTCATTTTAGTATTTCCCATTCCTCTATGCATTATAGAACCTTTATTGGCTTAAATTAATATTTAATTCAATTTTATGAGTCCTATTTCATTTTAATATATCAACACTCTATTATTTGGGCCCTTATTTTAAGTGTTCCCTTTATTTCATTTCATTTCATTCTTATATGGGTCCCATGTCATTTCAAAGTTCAATGCATATTTTCCCGCACTTAAACATTATAACTTTTCATATAAATTATATTTCTAGTATCACGACCACATTATTTCACAATCCTAAAAATCCGGTTCTATTTTGTCAGGACAATAGAGCCTAAGCACCATTCTTCATCACTTTTTGGCTAAATTTTTTGGAGGATAACATGTTGGTCCTAACATTTTGAAAACTATCTCCAATGCAAAAATATGATAATTCTAAGTTGGCCAAAAGGTGATTTTACTATAAAATCCTTATTAAAGGCATCACTTCTAATTCATTTCATCATATCTCATCTCTCATTATCATCTCATTATTATATTATAATTACAATTCTAAGAGCAACTATGATTCAGGGAGTAACAAGCTACATCAAGGCATCTTAAATTATGTTTCAATTATGATTTCATGATGGATTTTATGATAATTTATCATGTTATTGCATCAACACATGGAGGACTTATCCTAAGAACATTGCATCATCACTTGAGGGTATAATCATTTCAATTAAGTATTTCCATTCTAGTATTTCAATTTTCATTCCTACTTCCAATTCATCATCGTTGTAGGGTTGAGTCCCAACCTAAGGTTTGACTAAGGAAAAACCCTATACAGCCCCAAACATCATTTTTATCCTTTTCTATGCATATTGAGGTTCAATTACAAGCTTTAGATAAAGATCAAAACTAGAAAAGTGCTTAGGTCCCAAATATAGAGGACCCCCTAAAGCTCATTAAAAGTCATCTACACAAGGGTGTTTTTTGGACAAGGGCACCCAAACACCCTTATCCCTCCAATTTTGGCTGAAATTTGGCAGGAAGCAAGCACATGGTCTTAGTGTTTCATATCCAATTCAATGCTAAAAAATTCTCCAATTGGACAATGGTTCTTAACCACCATTGTCTCGCATTTTTTAGTCCAAATTTCAGACATGGGGTCCTCTCTATATCCCTTTATAGATATAGGTTGGTTTTTTTATTATCAATTATATATTTACTTGTTTACGTTATCCATTGTCAATTTTGCACCTTCTAGCCCTAGTTCTCACATTCAATTCATATCCTTTCAATTACTCAATTTCAACTCAATAAATGAATATTTAATTCACCTTGTGCTCAGCCCTTTCCTAATAAGTTTGATGTTGAGACTATTGAGTTCATTCTCCTTCTAAGTGTGATTGTTGTGAAATAGGTTTAATTCCTAGTTTGTATGTAAAAACTAGTGAATCCTATTTTCCATACATTACATTTTAGTTAGCCCAACTCTTCTTACATTTGCATAGCTTCTAATTTTTTAGTTCTAGATCTATTTGTTCTATGTAATTCTCAAATTTAGATGAATTTGTCCATTGTTTATGTACTTACATTAGTAACATAATCATAAAAATTGCACATGTTTATCTCTTTTACAATACATTTTGTGTGTGTTATCATTTGAAAAAGTAAATGGTTTTCATTGTGTTTCAACTTAGTTTCACGATGAATGTATTCCATATATGTGATAGTGGCTTAGCCTCCCTTTTGTATCTCTATCCCTCTCTTAAGGATCCTCTTATCCATGAGGAAACTTTGGTGAAAGAATAGATTATCAACACTTCTTTTAAAACTCTCCCTCCTAAAGATGAAGTGTTAAAGGATGATGTTGATCTTTCTCCTAAAATGTTCCTCTTTTTTGAGAATATCTTAGAGCCATAGGATGATATCATAAACACCTTCGTTAATGTCACTTTTCCTTTCATGCATTGTATGTCTCCTAGAGATGAAGTATTTATGGAAATTTCCAATCCTTCTCCTAAAGGTTGTCCTACCCATACAGATACCTCAGAGCATGAGGATGAAATCATTAGCACTTTCCTTGATGCTCTCCCTTCTCAAGATGAATCCTTGGAAAACAAAGAGCCTAATTCACCTCATGTTAATACAATCCATGTTCCAAATCATAAAAATAAATATGAGAAGCCTAAGCCAAAGATACCTCTTGACTATTTATTAAGAGTTGAAAAATACATATGTGAAACAAGTGATATGGAAAAGTAACTGGCACAAAAATATGATATTAACATAGCTCACATATATAACTCTCAAATGAACAAGCAAGATTCAATCTTCTTCTCACTTCCCTCCCCCCATTTTAAGCAGCATGTTGCAAGGTAGTTCCTAATCTTTTCAAACAACTTCATGCTACGTTAGCTAAGATCTCCCTTTGGGACTTCTTTCAACCTTCACCTCCATACCATTGGTTGATCCGAGAAGCCTTACAAGAGGTAGTTTCTCCTCTTTTACTAAACCATTGGATATTATGCTTTTGCCTTCTTTAGAGGTTAAAAGGATATATAATTCCTTCATTATCACACCTTTAATTTATGAACATAATATAAGACTTACCTTAATTGACAATGGGTAAGGCCTCAACATTCATTGTGTTGACTTATTAGATAAGATAAATTGAAATTATTCTCATATTCAACCTATTTCTCTACGTGTTTGTGGATTTGATAATGTTGCTAGAGAGTCACTTGATATAGTAATATTACCTATCAAAGTAGGACCCTTGACTTACCCACTTCTATCCATGTTATGGTCAATGATCTCAAATATAACCTTTTTTGGGTCCACTCTACTCTTGACCACACAATCAAATTCATATATAATAATAAACTCCACATAATCAATGTTGATCCTCCTACTTATGATATTATTTAAGATAAAGTAGGATGCATATCTCCCTTTCACATTATGACTCCTTCAACAACAGAGTCTCATATTAATAATTCTTTGTTAGAAAATAATTGGGGTCCATTAGAATTTACACCGTCCTCTAATGGATATAAGGCCCCTCAATCCAAGTATGAAGCCTTGAAGGAGCCTTTTGTGTCACTTTTTTGAGCTTCCTCTAAGTCTATTCCAACCTCTTATTCCAAAACATGTATTGATGGTGATTGAGAATATTTAAACTTTAAATATAAGAATGAACCTTCTCCTATAGACATTTCAACACCCACACTTGATTCTAAACATGGATGAAATAGACATGATTCAGGATGTGTGCAACAAAAATTTGAGGCTCATGAGAAATCTACATTGCACTTTTCCAAAAAGGATTTAGGTTTACAACTTCCCCCTTTTTCAACATCCCCTCCCCCCTTCTCTAGTGTATCTATGTCTTCTTCTTACAACTTTTCATCACAACAAGAGAGTATTTTGTATGAACTTCTTAAATCCAACTTGATTACTCTCCCTTTGAAAAAACAAATAAAGAATCATAAACAAAATCAACACAATCCTTCTTTTTGCAAGTATCATCAAATCCTAGCCATTCCACCAATGAATGCCATGAATTGGAGAATAAAATTCAATAACTTATTCTAACTAATATAATTAAAATAGTAGAAAATGAGTTGTTCTATCGTATTATTCCTTCTACATAACATTTAAGTTCCTATTATGTTGCTCCTTGCTATGTGACATTGCTAGCTTACCCATTGAGGGATGATTAGCATTCATGGTGGTACAATTTAAAGTGGAATCATACCTGGGAAAGAATATAATAGCTTAATTATTCATGTGTCCATGCTTGGGGAGAAAGAATAGTTATCAATATTTTCTCATTCCTAAGGATCCACTTTTCCTTTGTTGAGTTACATCTTTCATAACTTGGTGTTCTTTCTTTCATAGAATTGTTTTTCTATCATGCAACTACTCTCTTTACTTGGATGTGTGTTCCTTAGTTAGGACCTATTTCTTGCTTGAAATGGTATCTATTTTATGAATACTCTCTCCTTAGTCATAGAAAGTGTACAATATTATACTAAGAATCCATTTTTCCTAGCAATAGGGAAGGTGTACATTATTGGTCTCCTTACCTCTTAACTATCTTACCTTTGTTAAAGGTCTCCTCTTGGAGATAGATATCTTTATACAAATATATCTTCCTCCGTTATCAATCACTCATCCCTCAAAAGGATCCCTTTACACTTGTTGCTAGATATCTTCTTTTACAATTATCTCTTCCTTGCTTAAAGAAATGAAGCCTATACAAGGATTTTTCTTCCTATCTTGGAATGAATGCATGTCCAAGAGAAACAAGAATCTTATTACAACCTACAATGAAATGATGGTTTATATGCAATGCTATATTAATCTTCATTGTTGACCATCCTTGACTCTTCACTATCCTTGTGACCTGCCATCATTAACCACCCTCACATGAACCACATATTTTTTGTCACCATCCTCTTCACATTCAACAAACCATAGAGGAATATCACTTGCAACATGGTTTTTATGTTCTTGATTAAGGGAAAATAGGTTTTGATGGGTCCCTGAAACCCAATACATTAGGAAGATCAAAAGATAAGCATTAACGCACAACTAAGAAAAAGACAACATCAAAAGAAAAGACTGTTGGTGTACAAAATGCCAGCAAGAAAAAGATCAGAACAGACTAAAAACCAAAAAAGATAGACAGAGGCTCGGACTTAGGCAAAATTTTGAAGCATCTCCATGACTTCCAACTCCAACTGATCCAGCAACCTGCTTGATGTCCTATATTTCTTTGCTATGGTTCTGCATCCTTTTAGTACTGGCTCTAGTTCTTCTTTCAAGTCACATTTCCTTCCCCTCGAGGGTGTCATCTTTAACCTCGATAATACCCTCCACTGCTTTATCCCCTTGGGAGTTTTCCAGTTTGTAGATGAGGGTTTTCATGCTCGTCGAGGTAGCCTTCAGGATCCTGTGGCTCTGCTCCCCAATTTTTTTAAATGTGTTTTCAATACCATCCAGTTTGTGATCAGTAGCATCTGCTCTATTTTCCAGGTGAGTAAAACTATTACGGTTGGCATTTATAATCTCCTTCACATTTCCAATTGCCTTGGTTAACTCACTTAGACAATCTGGGAGGGAGTTGAATTTTCCGGAACCTAGGGCATGTAAGGTTTCAATTTTCCCATCTTCATCGGCTTGCTTGACTTTTATGCCCTCGATTTCCTTTTGAATCCAATTGAGCGCTTGTTTGAAGTTATCCACCCCATTATTTATACAAAGGCATATGTCCACTTGGTGCTCTCCTTGGTTCTTGACATCCCTGGTATCAAGATTGACCTCTAGACTAACCTCTTTTTTCTCAGTGTTTTGATCTTCTTTCATTGTCGTGTCCTCCTCCATGACGCTCTTCTGCTTCAAATCAGACCTGAGAGGCAACCTTTCTTCCACCTCCCTGCCTTTTGACTTCTTCTTTTTCTATTTCAGGCTCACCTAGGTTTGAGCCTCCTCACTTCTAGTGTCTATGTCATTGTCACTCCCTTCCTCCTCCTCATTCCAACCGTCATCCTCCTCTCTTTGTTTATTTTTAGAAAACTCTGATTTGCCTCTCTTGTTCTGATTTTTTCTTTCGTCTGCTTGTTCCAACCATTTGGGGGTCATCTTTAAACTCTGCTTCAGTGTCATAGTCATCTCCTTCTTCCTCTTCCGACTCGTCAAAATCTTCATCCGAGTCAGAAATCTCTGCAATATTCCTCTGGACAGTCATGTTCTTGATGTGATTATACGGACTCACCATCAAGCCTTCATGCATTGTAGGGTTAATGTGGGGATTTGAAATGGCATCCTTAATCCCCGCATTAAGGGAGAAGAAAATATAGTAGGGAAGAGAAATCTCATCCTTGTGCCTAAAATGATTTAACATAACAAAGTGGTAGCTATAGACCCTAGTATATCTACCATCAAGCATGATAAACTCCATAATTGCAAGTAAAACCTTTCGCCATATTAATTTGATTACCTTAGGAAAAAAATAGGTGTGACTATCCTTCACCAACTTATCCCTTTCCTCCTCAGTCTTCGATAACTTCTTCATAGTAGCATCAAAGATTTTTCTATCCCTGTAAAACTTGATGCCCTCCATTGGAATGCCAGTGACCTTCGTCCGCTATCATTGTCTCGGTCACTTTAATCTTCCTGTTTCTGATGGTGAGAGTCCCTTCGTTCCAGCCCTTCTTGAAAATCTTGGTGATTTCAAGTCGTTTCTCCTGCATTTTTTTCATAAATTCCGTCATCTTGGCAGCATGGAGGATGCTCCAGACCTGCAGATGACTCTTCCATTTCTCAATGGTTGTCGCCTCCGTTCTCTTCCTTTTACCTCCCATGGTTCTGTTAATTACAGTCTGAAGCTTCAAACTGATAACTTTCTTCTTGCCAGAGTCTCTGTGAAAGCCACTTCGATTACTACATAACTTTCTAGTGTAGTTGTTGGGGAGGGTTAAGATTGCCCATAAAGCATGCAATAAATTGCCCATAAAGATTGTCCCTTAAATAGACTATTCTTGCAATAAATATAACATGTTGTTTCCATATCATTGTGATTTATTTTCTCATGATTGTCCTCTTTCAACTCCATTCTTTGTTTCCAAGACTATGACTATCACATTGAAGCTTGTGATCTTTGCTTGAAAACCCTTTTTTCTTTGTTATGAAATCCTTAAACTGAACTATTATCCTCTTAATCTCTATGCATTGTCATCTTCATTGAATATTATTTCTTTCTTCTTGTTTTTTGGCTCTTTTGACCTTGCTCACTGCTATACATACCCTTGTGATCTCCTCAATGGTATTGTTCACTATCATTATCTTTCTTGATTTTGAGACTATCATGTGACCTCATGAATTATTGTCCAGTCTTCCATGCCACCACAAATATCTTACAAGGTTTATTCTCTTATGACTATCCTCTTGACTGTCATTCTTACTAGTGTATTACATGAAAAATTGTCTCTGTCATTTTGTATTGACTATCCATGACTCATGGTCTTCTCCCTTCATCATTCACTACATGCCATTGAAAATCTAGTAGTCCTCTCAAGCTCTCTAGTTTTGTCTCAACAAGTATTGTCTTCATTTGGTTCTAGGTTATCTTTATCTAGGATATCTTTTATTTTGTTCTATGAAAGTTCATATCCCATTGGTGAACTTTCATTGTCTTTGTATGGGGATTGTCCCTTCTTGTTTTGCGTTTGTACTTTTTGACATGTGTTCTTGTCTTGCATAGGTGCATTCCATCCATTGATTTTTATGCCAAGACAACCTTTTAAACTGCACTGCTCGATTTGTCACCTGTTGTTATAGTGTATAAAAGGAAAAGCTTATTTCCATCTAAATAAAATCTTCAAAATTCAATGCTATCACCTTAATCACATGCTAAAGTAGTTGATGGAAAAACATTTGTGGTATCCTTAACTCTTGTAGGGGCCATCATTGGACTTTGAAACCACAAAAAACAAAGTCCAAGCTGAAATCTAAGTCTTTCACTAGCACTTGTTAGGATTTCAGAATAGTTTAACAATACTTAAGTGTTTTCAATCTCCTAAGAAGTATTTTAATGTAACATGCTAACTAGTTAATAAGAAAAACAAAAGGAAAATATTTTTCATTTTCATAAAAGAAATTACCATCATTTAAATAAATCCAAAAAATTTAAAACTTTTTAAAATTAGTCTGAATAAGAATTGAAATGCAATCATACATTCATATAATGATTTACATTAACAAATAGTATTTGAACTTTCCTCCAAGCATAAATTAAAATGCTAAAAATAAAGGAGAAGGTTAGAGTATACTGATGCCTTTGCTTTCCAATCTAGAATCTCATACAAGTCTTGACTTACTTTGTAGGATGGAGAACATAATCAGGGTGATTTACCTCCAACCATAGACCTAGCGGTCCCATGTACACCTTCCTTGTGAAAGTGGCTCTAGCCTTCATGAGGGTGCAGACACAGGACTAGGTCACATTACCATCTGATCTTGGTGTTTAGAACCTATGCAATTATAGTCCATCACACACTATAGGTACCACCTAAGTAGTATGACATTCTAATCAGGAAGTGTAAATAATTCATGTGAACTAACAGACACATGCATAGCATTGCGCCACCTTGGCCAAAAAAAATTATAAGTTGCAAGCATGTTTAATGTGTTGTTAGTGTTCACCACACTAATTGACTTGTTCTTATTTACTTAAGTTCAAGTTGACTTTACTAGGTGACTAACCACCTTGACATTCTAACTAAATTTTGTTCACTATTCAGTGCAAGCTACTATAGACTCATGTGGTTGTATTTAAGTCAACTTTATTCAATTAGTATATTTCCATAATACATGCAATGACTTCTTGAGAGTTACTACCCTTATCATAATTCATATTATTCTTTCACATTAATAGCTATGTATACAAATGTTACTTCTTGGCTCATAGCATGTGTAGATGTATGTGCATCCATGCGCATACATGCATACATGCATACATGCATGTGTCGATCCACTTTAATGGCACATCACATATGTGCATGTATGTGCATCCATGCACATACATGCATATATGCATGAGTCCCTCTTTACACGTTCATTAAATCACCATGCTTCCTTGATGTATTGTAATTGGTTGTTCATTACTTAATATGACAGACATTCAAGCCTTATCAACCATCTCCAATTCATAAATACATATGACCATGGTCTATCAACATCTTTATTTAATCATTGCAAATAACTTATACAAAACAAAATTTATCTTATTATCTCATTTCACAGATCAACCCATGTGGTTTTTGTTTCAGTTTGATAGACATCATAAATGTTGTTTGGGTTATAGGCAACTTAAGAAAAAAACAAAATTTAAATGCAAGTTCAATATTTGTATCAACTTCATGATAGGGTGCGATGGCATATGTTGCCTCTCAGGTAAAAGAATCAAGCAACATGTAATATGCTCTAATAATTTAGAGACTACGTCTCATTATCACTCCTAATCAAAATAATGAAATGATTCCTTTACTTCCTCTAATGAAAATGCAACTCTTCTAGAAAGTTGTTTGTTCATGATTCAAAGTTAAATCAAAACAAATAACTATACTGTTATAGTTTTGATGCAAGACTATAGATTAATTACATATAAGACTTGATAGAGAGTAGATAAGTTAACAATATAAACATGCCTATATGATAGCCTGATAGAGATCAAAGGAAATGATGTCTCTTCACAACTGAGGATACAATCCTCCAAGAATGAGCTCCCAATATAATTCCCTTATGATTGATTGATCATCGTTCCTTCTTACCAGTAATTGTCTTTATGACATAATGATGGTAGTGGTGATGAGAATTGTGAAAAGAATCATAATGTTCTACCACAACCTCGAGTACCTCTAAAGACCATATTCTAAATATATTCGTTCGATTGCCTAAACACACACACACACACACACACACACACACACACACACACATGTATATATATGTACATAGATATGTATATACATGTATATATAGATATAGATATATGTATATACATATATATACATGTATATATATATATATCTGTGTGTGTGTATGTGTGTATATACACACACACACATATATATACATATA